>NW_022687593.1:94981-99188 GCF_011630105.1 Anneissia japonica | reverse complement strand
TTATTATTTTTATTATTATTTTTATTATTATTTTTATTATTATTTTTATTATTATTTTTATTATTATTTTTATAATTATTTTTATTATTATTTTTATTATTATTTTTATTATTATTTTTATTATTATTTTTATTATTATTTTTATTATTATTTTTATTATTATTATTATTATTATTATTTTCAATTAAAAATAAATAAAGATTTATCGAATGGAGTAAAAAAAGCTGAATCAAGATATACAGAGAGATGTAGAAAGGCAAATGAAAAGTACTATCAGCAGCTTTGTGAGGACCTAGAAATCCTCGACAGGCTAAACAGTGTCAAACTTCATCATGAAGATAAAAACGTTTAAACTGAAAAACACAGAGTCAACCTGGAATTCAATCGAGAGAGGGGTACTACTACACAATGAAGAAGACATCTTAAATAGATAGGAGAAGTACATAGGCGAAGAGCTTTTTCATGATACAAGATGGGAAATGAGGGAGTTCCTGATTACAACAACAACACCGAGACTTTCTCAAAATGAAATTGTAGAGGCCATTAAACAACTTCCTATAAACAAAGCTCCAGGCGAAGATAATACCAACGGAATCTTTGAAAAAGCTTGAGACAAAATGGCTTACACCAGTTGACCAGACTAATCAACCTAATCTACAGTTCAGGCGCCTTTACCTGATGACTTTTTGGTCAGCAGTTTCTTTACTATACTAAAAGTATCAAAGGATTCAAAATGTACTGATTTTCGTACTATCAGTTTAATATCCCATGCCTCTTCCCTGCTGAAAATAACACCTCACTCGCATCAATCTTATAATTTAAAGTCATCGGAATGACTATTTAATAACAATAATTAACCATTGCAGAATAACAATTCACATTTTTAACTAGAAATAACATTGGCAAAGTGTGAAAACTAAAACGATTATTTAGCAAATAACTATGACAAGGTGGCACAACTACAACATTTATTCAGCAAATAACCACGGCAAAAAGGCACTACTACTTTGTTTATTTATAACAAAACATGGCAAAAAGTACAGTTTACTCAAATGAACTGTGTTCACTAAGCATACGAAAACTTACTTTTCTATCTAAATCTAAATATATAATACATTTTCTAAATGTTTTATTAGAATATAAAAAAAAAAACAATATTTTTATTTGTAATGCTTGTTTATCGTACTTGTAGAAACAGGCACACGCGCATACTAACTAAACAACAGTTCTATTTCACATACGCATGCATCTTTCACGCAGTGACGTAACGCCTATGCGCCTGTGCGTTTTTGTGCAGGGCGCCTAGGGGTACCCTAAGGCCCCCTACCCACAGTGTCCTCGATCTAGCACCTTGAGCCTAAAAGGCTTTGTTGATATATAACAGCATACTATTGTTAATTCTCTTTCTCGTTGGTATACTTGGTTAGCCTATACATGGGTGTTTAATCGTTTGTAATTTTAGTATTTACTATTTAATGCGTTTCTTTGGTATTATTGTACATTTTTTTTTATAGTTTATACATATCTAACATATGAAATTATATATTGAATGCATTTTTGAATAATCTGACTTCAAATTGCGTTGAAAGTAACTAAAATGTGTACTTATATCCTTTTGTCAAAGTTTGCCAATATGTCTTAAGTCAGAAAACCCACGGCAAAAGGGCATAACTGACAAAAATCAATATTTATAGAAAAAAAATGTGAGCTACACTGAAATAGACATTATTTGTCTATTGGAGTACATTAACCATGAAATCAAATACTAAAACATATTTTAGGGCAAAATAAATTAAACGTTGTGCTTAATATCTCCAAAACTCCAAAATAGTACAATTATAATTACAGTTGGTTTAGTGCTACTCTTTTCACACCAGTTACATCTATTGACATTTTTTTTACCTGTTGTAGTTTATTGCAGAGAAGAATAGAATAGTTACTTGTTTTCTTTGTACAGTAACTGTATTTATAAGAATACTACATTAAGGACTACTACATACTAAGTGGATAAATCCGGCTGCGATTTTTTTTTTTTTTTTTTTTTTTTTTTTTGACGTTTGAGGCAGTGGATATTGGTGGCGCTATAAATTCACAATATCACTTTTATGATTCGGCAGTAAATCATGAATGTTTATTGTACTTTTCTTATTGTCAGAGCGGTTTCTATACAGTAAGTGCTGATGACGTGTGATGCGATAGGGACATGGCGAGGATGAAGAGTGTTGAACACCACAGACTTAGCTCTCCTCTTATTATAATTCTGAAATACATAGGCCTATTTTTGAATTGAATAATGATTAGGCTATAATACAAAACAAATGCTGTATACAGTTAGGTCTAGGACGTATTTTCTTTAGGAATGTATCTCAGTCACGCATACCAAAATATAAATACTTATAAGTTGTAGGCCTACGAAGTGTACTTAGGCCTTCTTGACGTATGCAGTAAAATACAGTAATTATAAGCACAGTAATATAAATCTAATAATTATCATGACAATGACAATAAATAAATAATACAAATGTTGACGATAATGATGATGATGACGACCAATATTATCAGTATCAACATTGCTTATATAAGGTAATAGGACTTGTTTTCTAATGCATCAACCTAACTTAAAAAATACAAACAATGTGTGCTAATTTTTACAATTAATTATAATGTTACCATGTTACTTACTGTGATCTGTTTTTTACAGAACTGTGTGTTTCTTTCTGATTTCGAATACATTATCCGTGAAGTGGAATGTAACTTAAAAACACAATAATACTTATTTATTCGGATACACAAAAGATCAACTACATTATAATTATAGTAATAATAATTGTTATTTTTATTAGGCCTAATATATAGACACACACATATGATGTATATTTATACGAGTACTGCCGTACTATTTTTAGTAGTGTTGTATTACATTCTTATTTTGGTGAGTAGGTTTATATACTCCGATGGCATTTACATCAGGAAATGATACGAAAATATGTTTGCCCTACCTGACGTGGTATAATATTGAATGCTCAGTACTCGCGCTCAGTACATTCCCAAATAAATTAAAAACCCCGAATAGAATCACTTGAGAAATTGTTTTTGCATTGTTTGCAAGTATTTAAGAATGTACTGAGCACTCAGTACATATACCGCGTCAGGTAGGACAAACATGATTTCGTAGGTTTATATACTTGTGCATTTACGTCAAGTGAAACATATTTCATTTCGTGTGAGTTTTTATGTTGGTGCATATACAATGTACGCGTCAGTGCAAACAAAGGCCGTAACAATGTTTATAATTGTGTAGATAATAGCCTAATTATTATTTATTTTAGACATGTTCTGTTATAATAATTTTTATAAAAAGGGTTCAAGTCTCTGGGCGTTCAACCATACTCTTCATTATAAGAGGACTACTACAGTAAGACTAGTCGGTGTTGCATGATGCATGGTAGACCTACTGGAGCCTTGGACATATCGCTTACAGCGTTGCAAGCGATAAAATTTAAATTATGCCGTGTCCTGGCTCAAATTATGCCAGATTGGGCCAAATTATGCCAAATCTGCAAAAATGTGGCTCTAAACATTGTCATCGCCAACAACAATTGCAGGTCTACTCGCGCTAAATAAAGCGTACTCGCGCGAATAAGCGCACGGGCGCTTATTATTTTTTGCATTTGCACTTATTCAAATAGGGCGCTTATTCGAACGGGGAGCTTATCAAAACAGAGTGAAAATTGAGGGGGCGCTTATGGAAATAGATGAAAATCTATAGGTTATTATGACAACTTTACTAAATTCAAGAGGCACATTTTGAATGAAAACTGATTAGGCCTATATAAGGACATCAGGAAATGGCAAATTACGAATGGTGGTGCGGCGGAAAAAATAATGGTCCAGAGACCAAATTCTTGTTATGACAAGAATGTTGTGAGTACATTATAACATAACAGCAGAATAGCAGATGAAATTAGTGGTGGTGGTGGTGGTTAGTTGTAGGACATTGGCCGATGGAGATTAGCAGAATTGCATGATCATTGCAGGTTTTTTGAAAACTCAGATGAGAATGTGTTGTTACGTGCAAATTGTCCGAAAAGCAGTAGGACTAGGCTATAGAAAAATGCAAGAAGATGAAAGTTATTCAAACGGGGCGCCTATTCAAACGGGGCGCTTATTCGCGCGAGTACGGTATACACCCTTAAAGGTTGAAAAC
>NW_022687593.1:83030-94849 GCF_011630105.1 Anneissia japonica | reverse complement strand
TTTTTTTTTTTTTTTTTTTTTTTTTTATTGTGAACCAAGGCCATCGCGACCGCTAGAGTGAATGTTTATGTTCCACCACAGGTTACACATGCACAAACATTACTGTATTGTAGAACACACCCTCGCTTGTGTATCACACTTTCTTAAGTGTTTTTTTTCAATATAATATTTTCCATGAAACATATACCAACGAAAAATAAAAAGGTGTCAGCTTTTGGAAACACTACCTGAGTTTTCGTTGTTGATTAGCTTTGAGCCGACTATATCTGGCAGCCATCGCTTGATTGTCAGGTAGACTTGGGTGTCATTTTGTTTAGAACGACCAAGAAGTTTACGTCGTTCTCTAAACACCTTGTTTGTTTGTTTGACACCTTTCTCCACAGGCATGTAAAACGACATGTCTTTGTGTTCAAGTCACTTAGACTAGGGTACGAGCGGTTTTAGAAAGTGTGTACCGGTGAATTAACTGGTAAATAGCACGGATATTTTTTCGCTCGAACGGGCCCTAAGAAGGAAGTTAAAGGATTTATTAGACAATGATAAACAGAAATTAGGTCTACATACCAGGACATCCTGTCTGTAAATTGCTCAGGACTTCGTATTATGTTTGTTTTAGAAAGTATAATACATACTCCAAGTAGGGCCTATTGAAATACACGCCATCGTGTTGGGATTCAAATTTCAATACTTGGAGTATGTATTATACTTTCTTATCTGAGATTAATCAGTGGACCTTGCGATGTTTGTTTTCCAACTACAAACTTTTTATATTTGTATTGCAATACTAATACTAAGCACACAAGGAAGTAACTGTAAAAACTGTTGTATAATTATTCAGTGCTCAGTCTAAATTTAGAATCCAGATTCAGAAATTCTGCTCTGAATCAGTGACAGTATAGGAGAAAACGACATTGCTAAAAGTCACATATTTTTAGACCTACCAAGGAGTAACATCATTACAGCTGTGGACTTGAAGATGTACGGTACAGCATGTAGGTGGATTTTTATTCAAATAGCTACACAAGTCTGCTTGTACCGACTTACGGAATCTACAGGTAAGTGTAGAGTTATTATGTCGAAAATCCGTCAAAATTTCATTTATATTAATAGACACACACCATTTTTACCGGAGTCATTTTTACACTAGTGGCGCCAGAAACTCCCCGAAAAGGTGTCCAAGCTCTCCTACAAGGGGGTCCACACCCGAACGTTGGGACCGAATACTGAGTCGAGGAAGCCTTGCGA
The DNA here is from genome assembly GCF_011630105.1 of Anneissia japonica. NCBI lineage: Eukaryota > Metazoa > Echinodermata > Crinoidea > Comatulida > Comatulidae > Anneissia > Anneissia japonica. The sequence continues at coordinate 93,604 of NW_022687593.1, read as the reverse complement.
TTCAAGATTATTCCTATGTTTGCGTAAAATGATTTACCTTTAAAGTAAATGTGTCTACATTATTTGAATTTAAGCCTAAAGTTAGATCAAAAGAATCAATTGTGTATGGTAAAACTTCCAATTTTCTATTAAAAAAAAACACTCAATACAATACATTGGATCAGTGGATGGATGGATCAAAACTGTTATATACTACAAAACAAAAAAACAAACTCATATAATTTTGAATAAATTAGGAAAACGCGTTTGGGGTTTCTCAAGAAAAGTACAAATTATTTCAATTTTGTTAAACTATGGCTTGTTAAAATATCTAATATATATAATAATAATAATAATAATAATAATAATAATAGTAATAATAATAATAATAAGGAACTTGTAATTTCACTCTACAGGCTGTTTCATGCACTAGGCAATCTTCAGGAGTGGAGGGAATTTCAAATTTGACGTGTATATGTAGAGTTGGGCCGGTGTAGATGCAAATTAGGTATTATGTGTTTTTGAGTAGGAATTTGGCAGTACAAGATATTATAACAAAAATGAGTATGAAGGGATTGAAAAGGTGAGTTGATATTGGCCTACCTGTTGATGTACAAAAAGGCACAGGAAGAAAGACATTATTGTAAGAATTAAACTGTTTAAATATGGTATGTAAAGTAGAATACCTAGATGAGTCTGAAATAAAATTAGAAAAAAAAGTATTCAATCATTTTAGTAAATTAACTTTACACTTTGGAAGTTCATAAGAAATTAAATTAAAATATTTAAAATTTTATTTTATTACAAATCAAAATACGTCATTATGATATTATATAAAAAGATAAAACACCGTATCAAAAAAATTGCACATACCTTAAAATGCTACAGCAAGACTAAACAGGTTAATTAGCTGTGTCAAATGGCTTATAAACTAATACTTTGATAAAAAATAATGACTTTACTGTCGATATATACGGGATCGTTTTGGTCGTTTTAGCTGTTTTAGCATTGTTATGCAATCACGCATATTATATTTATGTGGTTTAACTCACTATAAGACTATGTAATAAAATAAGTTATTGATTGTTTGTGTACAGGGTTAGAGTGTATAAATTCCACCTCAGCAAACCGATTTCACTCTCCACCACCCCCGGGCTGCTTACAACGTAAGTTCGAAGTGTTCTACCCTATAATAATATCAGTTAGTTTACTTTAAGTTTGACGCAGAGTATATCTGGACTCACGACATTAAGAAATTAAATTAAGAAACTAAGTTACTATAGGAAGTTGTAAGTCTTAGTTTAGTTAGCTTAATTTAACACCGCCGGCTACTTTCGAATTGTTCCCTTTACAGCTTCCGAGTTACACTAAAGTATAACCTGTTTCCGTCACTTTAGGCTTCCGGGTTATACACAACATCCTATGAGTGCACACAATACTGTAATACTTTTTGTTAGCTAAGCTCTGCTACAAAAAGTTGCTTTTAACTTTTTAAGACGTATGATGTCAGGGGCGGCGCTAGCGGGGGCCCGGGAGGGCAAAGGACTCCCCGTCGGGGACCCCTAGACCCCCGCTTGGACCGCTGTAGGGGAATTTTCAGCGTCAGGGAAAGATCAAATCTCGATAACTGAAAGTACAATTAAGGTGTTCCTTAATAAGCTTTTAATTTTTAGGGATTCAAAAATGTTTAGTGTGTGCAGTGCTCCGTATGTGCGAGGTGTTTCGATCGTATGGGTTGCAGTGGTCGCGCCAGCGCTTCTCCGAGGGGCTATATCCTACAATGGATTAGTACCTCCGACGGGGAGACTCTTAACTTGCATGGTTTTCTATCAAATTATGCATTTTTAAATAAAGAATCCCATTATTGACACAACATTTTATTATGTTTTAATTTAAAAAAAAGAAAATACTGTAGTAATAATTTTCCACGACGGGTGGGAATCGCAAGGCTTCCCCGACTATTCGGTCCCAAAGATCGGGTGTGGACCCCTTTGTCGGAGAGCTTTGACACCTTGTCGGGGAATTTCTGTCACCACTAGTGTAAAAATAACTCCGGCAAAAATGGCCCTGGTAGGGAAATTATTATAATGGTTAAAGAGTATTGTTAAACCCGCAAACCTCCCAAAACCAAACCATGTAATTGTGATTGACTCACTTGGTATATCAACAGAAAATTAAATTAATTCATATTAATCTTTTATTCTTTGGATAGAATGTTAATTTTATTTTATTATTTTATTTATTTTTTTTTGTGAAAAATAGCCTACCCACAATTACATTTCAAACCTTAAAAAACAGACCGCGAACCTTATCCAAACACTTATGATTGTAGGATTCTCTTTTCATATCATTAAACATTTTATTAATTTGATGTTCATAACAAACTTCTTTTTGCGGGTTTAGGAATATGCAGATGGAAGCTAAAAAAATCTGGAAATTGCGATTGCGCTTCCGTGAAATTGACCACAACTAAATTATTTTAGTATTAAAAAATGCAGATTTATGTTAATTTATTGATTAAATTATTGCTATTTTTCAACATTTAAATGTAAAATAAAATAAAAATAAAAAAATGTTATTCATATATTATGTTTTATTGAACAAAAAAAATAAATAAGTAATAAATAAAAAACAAATAAATGAAAAAAAAAAGTTTTGATACTAAATGTTATCATTGGAGGCTTTTTTTTTCCGAGACCACAGGGGCCATTTTTACCTACATCCTTTGCTGATAATGCTTTTTAGGGTTTACAATATTTCATTATTACATACACTCACTTAAGTCTATCTTTCTACTATCGGTGAATCAAATTACCACATTGTTACCACTTTGACTTAAACCTATAATTATAGACTTATATTCATATAATTTGTGTATTTTGATATGGGCTATATTTAATTTTCTCACTTTGCCCACACTTTTGTCTCTTCTTTGTAATGATTTCATGAAAAGCAATAAATATTACTTGCTTTAACACGCTGCGTCATAGGCTATTCCAGCTATGACCACATTCATAATTAATAAGCCTTTCAGTTTTTCTTTTTTTATTATTCAGTAAGTAGTACTGTAAAATAACATGGCATTTCAATTCATCTTGTGACATTACAAAATCATGTATTTTTGTGTAAGATCCACTGGATATAACATTCTACTCAGGATCACCAGACAGTTCAAATGTCCGTGGATACGCGCTTAAAGACAGCAAAACAACAGATTTATCAATCGGTATATTAAACAAGAATAACAAGGAAAATGTAACCTGGACTGATACTGGATATTCAGGAGATGACAACACAGGGAGTGAAGTACGAATGAACATGCCAGAAAATAAAATATTTGACACACCAAGCAAAATAGCATACAGGATACATGACAATTTTGTTTATCTCGGTGTTAAAAATTTACAAAGCTCTCAAGCAGTCGGCGTGTTTTCATTTGAAGCTACTAAGTCTACAGTGGTTACCAGGTCGGCAATTGTTGTGACGTCAGTATCAGGTGAGTACGTAACGACTCTTTATCATTTTACAGCAGTTTTATATGAGTAATTTTAATTTATCTATTTGATTGTTTTAAATTGTCAATTACAAATCGTACTTCGCTTTTAATGTGTTGGATTTCATGAACATCAAAGAAAGAAAAATAAGCATTATATTTCAAAATCATCGCCGGTATGTAATGATCGTAATAATACAAAACACTTTAGCATAATAACATGTATTTAATATCTGTGGTGGTGGCGTGTTTTTGTCTATACATACTAAATGTAGCCGCCGTAGATCGAAACGTATATATTTTAGTTAGACTGTATTATTTTACACCGTAGATACGACGACAAACTTTCAAGAACGTTGGTATAGATTAGCGATTATATATAGATTAGTGATTTTAATGTATGTTAATTTATAGGCGCGTACTACACGGATACATAGCGTACATAATGTTTGGATTTACAGTAGTTATTGATTCTAGTCAGAACATTAAACAAAATATAATTCTGAAACGTACGCCGGCTAAAAGGGTTTAGTGCAATTGTTCTTTTTATCTTGGCAGTACTTCACGTACTGTAGTCCTTATTGATTAGGCTTGGAAAATAGCAAGACTGAAACAAACATTTTATTTTTGATGAAAGTTTTATTTTTAGAATAAGGCTGACTACTGTACAGTATCTAGATTTAGAGTATTTAGATTTGCGGAAGACACTAATTCACTTGATAATTTTCGTGAGTGTTGCAACGATAGGTTCAGTCCCTATTATATTTTCATACTTCTTCGCAAATCGCTTAAATTTACGCTTGATTTTACGCTGAACTTTACGCTTAACTTGTACTTGAATTGATAGCACAATATGCTAGTCTGTCTGTTACCAGTAAACGCGGATATTGTGTTATGTCTGTTTTGAAGACGTGTTAATAAAGTACTGTAGAGTTAGCGCATAATTCGAATTTGTATGTTTCTCTTGTTTATTTTCACACTCACATCATTTGCAAAGAATTAGTGAATCAATTTGAACATCGTTAATCGTTAACGATCGGATGTCCACCAAGAAGAAGAGGCACGGAGTGTCACAATTAAAATATCGAAAATATCTGTTCCAAGCAAGGGCAGATAAGGCGAAGAAAGAATTTGTGAGTAAAAATTTCGAATTAGATAAGAAAGGAAATGGAGACTAAACTGAACGTAAGGTATTAGAAGCGCAAGCAAAATTGTGCCATGGCAAAAGCTAGTGCTATGATTTGGGATAATGAATCCAACTGTTCTTATGGTAACGAAAATGATAATGTGCTGAGTAATCTACCACCTATTGATGCGACTAGGAAAACTGCCGAATTCATCATGCAATACACGCCAAACGAAGAATTATGTGGCAATAGTGAAGAACAGCCAGAGGCAGGGACGTATCCAGGGTCGGGGGGAGGGGAGATGTGGGAGCCGCGGCTCTCCCACCCCTTTTGTACACAGTGTTAACATTTTAAAAGCTTATTCTTGAGCCGATACAAATTCTTTCCTGGGATCACTCAAAATGTATACTTCTAAAACATGTTAATATGCATCAGTACACGTTATACATAGACCTAATAGAACACATAGGCCTAAGCGTGATTTTAAAAAATCTTAAATCCATAAATATCAGGTCAGGTCTTTTAAGATAGAAATGCGATACTGTGGTTCAAATTCGTTTTTATCCTTTTCCAAGTTTCTTTAAATTTTTGTTTAATAATACTACTACTAACAATAGTGATATTATAATAATAACAATGATGATGATGATGACGATAGTAATAATTGATAATAATATTATTAGCAATGAAAATTAAGAAAATTGTGCTAAATGCGAAAAAAGGTTGTGATTTGTTGATTATAATATAGTATAATATATAGTTAAAGATTAGTAAGCTATAGTTAGGCCTAAGGTTTCCTGGATATTAAGTAGATCCCTGACAAAAGATCATGAGAAATTTGTTGGCGTTTCATATTGACTATAATGGTCTTGTGATGATGATGAATTTAACTATATAAAAGTGTCATTTCCGGCCATCTCGAGAGGTACCGTACTATTTCCTCAAATTTTCTCACCTCAGCCCCAGGCATGGTGGGGCTGAGTTGGTTGTGAAATAACGTTTTTGAAGTAGGCCTATGTAAAGTACATACTCAAGGACAATGTTTTAAGCTTTGTTTTCTGTTGTATATCACACACACATTAATAAGATCTCTATGGTTGTCAAAAATCCTTGATAAAAGAGCATGAGAATTTTTTTGGCGCTTCATTTTGACTAATGGTGATGTGACGATTATGAATTTTACTAAAAGTGTCATTTCTGGCCATCTAGAGGTACTATATAATTTAATTTATGTGTTTTTTTATGTGTTATTTTATTTGAAATTCTATGTTGTATGTTATACTCTTGTGAACGCACCGTCATCGTGTGCGACATTTTTAAAAGTGAATTTTCAAATAAAGATTATTATTATTATTATTATTATTATTATTATTATTATTATTATTATTATTATTATTATAATTATTATTATTATTATTATAATTATATTATTATTATTATTATTATTATTATTATTATTATTATTATATATTTTTTCGCAGCCAATATTAGAATGCAGTTTCGAACGATGACTGTCGGAATTGGGGAATCCGTCACTATCAAACTCAGTAAAGGCAGAGATTATACCAACTTACGATGGAGACAAAATTATGGTGACGCAATTCAAATGTGGAACGGTGAATCGTCCGTTACGATTTCAAATATACGCGCTAATGATGACGGGGTATATGAATGTTATAACGATGGCAGTCCCGTTGACAACAACCGCGGAGTAATGAGACTCATTGTTAGAGGTAAATAAGCGATTCATATTCAAAATCATGGTTTTTGTCTTTAAATGTATCAGTCATAAGCCCTACTTCTCCAACTTACCTTTCTAAGAGCATTTCCCTTCTTTTTTACCGTAGATCAGTTTTACGTTCGGAATCTGATACTACTCTTCTTACTGAACGTAGTATAATCAAAAAACTAAAATCTGTTCATTCCTGGTCTTTATTATTTTTATTCTGCTTCTCACATCTGAAAAAAAACATTGTTAATTATTATCCGCGATTCTGACACTTTCAAAAATAAGAAAAAAAAATCAAACAAACAAACAATTGGAAACCTACCTAACTAATGTCTCATACTTCCCTGAACTGTTTACTTGTTGGTGATCTGCATCTCAAGCGCATCACCACTTGTAGACCGGGAGCCCAGAAAATTTAATCATGTGAAAAGAGACAAAAGGTGTGATGGTCTGGTCATGATAGTATAGGGCCAAGATACAATATTCAGTATTGCTGCCGGGGCACATTCTGTACAAGCGGGCTGGGGGAAATGAAATAGAGGTTTAAATAATGCATTTAATCATGTGGAGAGAGACATGGATAAAAATAATTGGATATTACTCCCAGGTAGATACTTGCAATAATGTCACAGGTGACAGCAACTTTTACCTGTACGTGACCTTAAACAGTGACATTAAAGGCCACGCCCAAATACATTTAATCATGTAAAGAGAGACACGGATGCATTTTTTTTTTATTGGAACTATTATACATTGGGGGTAACAAAAATACCAATGACAGCAACTTTATCCTGTACATAAGCCCAGACAGCAACCCCAAGGGACCTACGAGAGTCTTATATAGTAGCAACATGATAAAATCCAGCAAAGAGAGACGTGAATGAAACCAACTAGGAATTACTACTTGTGTATTGTATTGTATTTAATCATGTAAAGAGAGACACGGATGCATTTTTTTTATTGGAACTATTATACATTGGGGGTAACAAAAATACCAATGACAGCAACTTTATCCTGTACATATGCCCAGACAGCAACCCCAAGGGACCCACGGGAGTCTTATATAGTAGCAACATGATAAAATCTAGCAAAGAGAGACGTGAATGAAACCAACTAGGAATTACTACTTGTGTATTGTAGAATGCTGAAACACCGATGACAGCAAATTTTACCTGTACGTGACCCTAAACAGTGACATTAAAGGCCACGCCCAAATACATTTAATCATGTAAAGAGAGACACGGATGATTTTTTTTTATTGGAACTATTATACATTGGGGGTAACAAAAATACCAATGACAGCAACTTTATCCTGTACATAAGCCCAGACAGCAACCCCAAGGGACCCACGGGAGTCTTATATAGTAGCAACATGATAAAATCATGCAAAGAGAGACATGAATGAAACCAACTAGGAATTTCTACTTGTACATTGTAGAATGCTGAAACACCGATGACAGCAATTTGTTCATGTACTTGACCCTAAACAGTGACATTAAAGGCCACGCCCAAATGACATTAATCATGTGAAGAGAGTCATGGATGATTTTTTTTATTGGCACTATTATACATTGGGAGTAACATAAGTACCAATGACAGCAACTTTATCCTGCACATAAGCCCAGACAGCAGCCCTAGGTTCCCAAATGAACTTATTATTTATAGTATGGTATGGTCGAATCTAATAATGATTAGAGATAGTAGAATGCAACTGAAACACCTGATTATGACACAGACAGTGATTCTTGAGATCAACTTCTGAATAAAACAGGAATTAAGTGAAGGATTGGACCATTTACACTGGAACTTTTAAACATTGGAAAGAAAATCCATTTGACAGCAATTATTTACTACTTCAGCTATAGATTTCTGTTTGATAAAATTTTGTTGAACACTGACTTCAGATGAAATACAACAATACCATAATACAAACTCAGTAACAAATATTTATTAGATCGGATTAAACTACAGAACATGAATTGTCTATACATGATAAATGGTACAGCGTCAAGGTGTATTTCAATCAGATTGTTGAAAAATATGTAATCATAGGATTAGAACCTGGTAGCACTTTATTGACTAACATTATAAAATGTATTAACTTTTGACAGCATTCTCTTCTTGGTTACAGATGTAACAGCATTATACTATATTTAGTCAATAAAGTGATACAAGTTTTGAATTTTACATTGCTTCTTCTACTATTACAACAAATGTGTCCACTATATGGATTATGGATTCATTGTAAATCAAGTATCTATACGATTTTAATATATTGCATATACAATTGAACTGCGGTATTGTACACTGCGGTAACAATGTGTTTGTAGCAGTACGATACAAAGCACAAGCAAGAAACACTTAACTAATAGTTAAATTATTCCCCGCTGGACACCATCCCGGTATTTCTGAGTCTAGGTTTCGGGGCTAGAATTTTAATGAAACTACTTTAATTTTTCTACATTAGTAAGCATAAACAAATAAACGCTTATAAAATTAAAAATGGAGGTATTGTACATTGCTGTAACAATGCGTTTTAGCATTTCAATATGGTAGAGCGATTAAAGTTGAATTTCAGGTAGAATCGTGCACTTCTGGAAGAAAGCATGAAACTTCCCATAGTGATACTATGACACCTAAAGATCATAAAAAAATAGACCCCAAAAGATAACGCCTCCTAATGGCCACCATCTTGAAATCCAATATGGCCGCCAAAATAATTGATTTTAGCCAATATATTCATACCTACAGCACATGTCATTGACAATTGAAGATCATTACCCATTTTTTTCAATATCAAGGATATTGATATGTCAGATGGCGCCGCCATATTGGATTTCAAGATGGCCGCCAAATTAATGATATTTTTGTCAATATTCATATCTACAGTACCTAGCACTGTCAATCAAAGACAGTTGCACATGTTTTCCATAACAGGGACTACCATACAGCCATCAGAAATTATGTCAGAAGACCACCATATTAAATTTCAAAATGACCGTCATCTTGAACTTAAATATTGCCGCCAAAATAATTAATTTTAGCCTATGTATTCATATTTACAGCACATATCACACCAATTGAATATCATAATAGATCAGCTTGTGAGTTACCCAATAAAACCTACTGGAAAATGTTCGGCATAGTACAAGAATGGCCACTACCAGACATTCTTAATGGTGGAAATAATATTTCCACTCCTTGCCAGATTATTTTTAGCTGATGCAGTAAAACTTAAGTAGGATATATAGACCGACCAGGAAATAGGTGTGCTATTTGTAGTACAAAGGAGTACTCAATGTTAAAAAGAGGTTTCCTGTATTTTTGTGTGAACACGGAAGCAAACTTTTTAAAATCACGTTTCTTCAATGAGTCTTTTGGCTTCATTAGTATTTCAAATGCATCAAGAGTCAATCAGTTAATTGATTGGATAAGGCTTTTTATTATCGGCACACATTTATGATGTAACCTTACAAAACAAAAACTAAAGCATAAGCAAATAATGTGTTCCACCTTACACAATAGGTAAACTGATGAAAACATTCAGTTGGAAAACCAGGAGGAAAAATACAACGGAAAATACTGGGACAAGACAGCCGGGGGGAAATAGCAGTTTGAAAACAGCCTTAAGAAATAGCTGGATGGAAAAGAAATCTTCTAGTGGAAAAAATCCGAGGCGAAAATTAGGTGGCAAGTGCCATAGTGGTATTTTCTTTGAATTAAAACCTAAGACCTTTTCGATTTTGAGTCTATACTCAGTCTTCAAATCTTCCCTGGGGAGAGAGATAGATGCAGATATTAAAAATCATCTATATTAAAGCTAGTTTTAGCATAAATGAAATTATGTAAACATAAATCAAATATGTATAAGAGACAGAATTAATGGTGTGAAGACACTAATATCGAATAGACCTCATGCCTATGAGATGGCTAATTATCATTTTTCAAATGGTATATAAACACATATGTGAATATTGAAAGGAAAAGAAACAGAAAACTAAAGAAGGAAAAAATGAAGAACGGAAAGGAAAAAACCGGAAAGGAAAAGAATAGAAAATGAATATAATGGAGAAAGTGAAAAGAAAAAAAAGAAAAATCAAGAAAAATTAGGAAAAGTATATATAAGGTAACTTTAGCATAAATGAAATTATGTAGACATAAATTAAATATCACATTCAACTAATGGTATGAAGACAATAATATCGAATAAACTAGATATCATTTTCAAATATGCATAATTATATAA
>NW_022687593.1:80607-82531 GCF_011630105.1 Anneissia japonica | reverse complement strand
GTGCTACCAGGTTCTAATCCTATGATTACATATTTTTCAACAATCTGATTGAAATACACCTTGACGCTGTACCATTTATCATGTATAGACAATTCATGTTCTGTAGTTTAATCCGATCTAATAAATATGTGTTACTGAGTTTGTATTATGGTATTGTTGTATTTCATCTGAAGTCAGTGTTTAACAAAATTTTATTATCAAACGGAAATCTATAGCTGAAGTAGTAAATAGTTGCTGTCAAATGGATTTTCTTTCCAATGTTTAAAAGTTCCAATGTAAGTGGTCCCATCCTTCACTTAATTCATGTTTTATTCTAAAGTTGATCTCCAGAACCACTGTCTGTGTCATAATCAGGTGTTTCAGTTGCATTCTACTATCTCTAATCATTATTAGATTAGACCATATCATACTATAAATAATAAGTTCATTTGGGAACCTAGGGCTGCTGTCTGGGCTTATGTGCAGGATAAAGTTGCTCCAATGTATAATAGTGCCAATAAAAAAAAAACATCCGTGTCTCTCTTCACATGATTAATGTACATTTGGGCATGGACTTTAATGTCACTGTTTAGGGTCACGTACATGAAAAAATTGCTGTCATCGGTGTTTCAGCATTCTACAATGTACAAGTAGTAATTCCTATTTGGTTTCATTCATGTCTCTCTTTGCATGATTTTATCATGTTGCTACTATATAAGACCCCTATGGGTCCATTGGGGCTGCTGTCTGGGCTTATGTACAGGATAAAGTTGCTGTCATTGGTATTTTTGTTACGCCCAATGTATAATAGTTTCTATAAAAAAAAAAATCATCCGTGTCTCTCTTCACATGATTAAATGTATTTGGGCGTGGCCTTTAATGTCACTGTTTATTATCACGTACATGAAAAAATTGCTGTCATTGGTGTTTCAGCATTCTACAATACACAAGTAGTAATTCCTAGTTGGTTTCATTCACGTCTCACTTTGCTGGATTTTATCATGTTGCTACTATATAAGACTCCCGTTGGTCCCTTGGGGTTGCTGTCTGGGCTTATGTACAGGATAAAGTTGCTGTCATTGGTATTTTTGTTTTCCCCAATGTATAATAGTTCCAATAAAAAAAAATGCATCCGTGTCTCTCTTTACATGATTAAATGTATTTGGGCGTGGCCTTTAATGTCACTGTTTAAGGTCACGTACAGGTAAAAGTTGCTGTCACCTGTGACATTATTGCAAGTATCTACCTGGGAGTAATATTCAATTATTTTTATCCATGTCTCTCTCCACATGATTAAATGCATTATTTAACCCCTATTTCATTTCCCCCAGCCCGCTTGTACAGGATGTGCCCCAGCAGCAATACTGAATATTGTATCTTGGCCCTATACTATCATGACCAGACCATCAAACCTTTAGTCTCTTTTCACATGATTACATTTTCTGGGCTCCCGGTCTATTGTGATTGTCGGTTTCTTTTTCTTCTTTTTTATTCTTCTTTCTTTCTCCCACCCCACCCCCCACTTTCCTTTTTTTTTAGCACAATATCTAAAAATTGCCAAGAGCTTAAAATAAAAAGTGCAAACGATCATTTGGCAAGACCTGGAATAGTTACAATAAGCTATTTAAATGTGATCAGTCATTATCGAACATATCATAACAAATTGTCATTCCTACATCATATTCAGTGGGCATAAACTTAAGGCCAAGGTTAAATTTCATGTTTCTAAAATTTTATTTTGAAGAATGCATTAATAATAATGTATTGCACTAAAGTCGAAAATATTTAAATGGTTTCGTTCGTTTCATTTTCAAGAGAAAGTCCCACTCAGCAAGGCTGAAGATGTGTATAAGAGACAGGTCTGGGCTTATGTACAGGATAAAGTTGCTGTCATTGGTATTTTTCTCACCCCCAATGTATAATAGTTCCAATAAAAAAAAAATCA
>NW_022687593.1:76064-79462 GCF_011630105.1 Anneissia japonica | reverse complement strand
GTACAGTATATACCAATTTTCACTTTCATAGATCAGCCTATATGGTGATTATGAAAACTTCGTCTCCTGCATGTTCTTTACCGACGGAAAAATACATGTGGTGACTAAACGTGCCTGGAAAACGGCAAACAGCAACACATTTGCATCGTCTATTATACGAACAGAAATGTTGGTGTGATAAAAACATTTTTGGGTTGCGTTTTAACGTGATACAGTATTTACTAAATTTATGTAATGTATTTCATGTATTCAATATTATTAGAATAAATGATATCTGACTCTGTATCTTTCTTTCTAATCATGACCATCCATGCCACGTAAATGATTTATTAATATTAATATTACCATTTCAACGATTTACAAACGCCGTCGATAGACGGATTTAATTTAAACAAAAGTGCAAGAAAGAAGTACAGTATAGTGTCTTGATTGATGCCAATCGTGCAATCGAAAAAATAAATATTATACAGGTAAACAGATAAAAACAGTTATGTGCTACACTGTAGTTAGACGGGAGATTATATAATTTATTTATACCCATTTGCTATGCGATATTGATATTATTCTCATAATTCAGTAATTTATGTGATTCATATTGGGTTATACTGGTACTGTATGGCTTTTCCCTCCATTCAGGGGGTCCCTGCCTGGAGGGAAAATAAACATCGGAGTCGTTTTGAGCGATTTTTTTTCCATATTCTTCCTTTTCTTTTCTTTTCTTTCTTTTTATTTTACCTTCCAAAAGGGGCGGGATGTGGGGGGGGGGGGGGGCTGGTCCTCCTGGAGAAATACCACGATGAAACCAGATCTTTCAATTACTTTAAAATAAAAATTGCAGAATGAGTAATAGACTACCAAACGTCATTACACAGTGGAACACACAGCGTATGATTCTGATACCACCAAAATGTAAATGACCCTGTTGACTGGAGGACATGGTTGCAGATCGCGCAAACTCCGACGAGTTTTTTTTTTTCATTGTAGCGATGACTAGAAGTCTGTGCCATCACAAGGCTGGTATTTCTGACGTTATTGTTGAACCTCTTGAATTTTATATAAATATTACCTGGCTATGGATGGGCATTTTCATTTTTTTTTCTTTTTTTTACATGTACTGTATTATAAGGTTGACCTGAAGACTGTCTAGCTGGGCATAGGCCTAGGCTATGCAGCACTAATCCTAAAATAAGGCCTAGATATTATTATTATTATTATTATTATTATTATTATTATTATTATTATTATTATGTATTTTTTTTTCCGCAGCCGACATTATAATGCAGTTTCGAACGATGACTATTGGAATTGGGGAATCCGTCACTATCCAACTCAGTAAAGGCGGAGATTATACCAACTTACGATGGAGACAAAATTATGGTGACGAAATTCAAATATGGAATGGTGAATCGTCCGTTACGATTTCAAATATACGCACTATAGATGACGGGATATATGAGTGTTATACCGATGGCAGTCCCGTTAACAACAACCGAGGAGTAATGAGACTCATTGTTAGAGGTAAATTCTCCATCTTACCTTTCTAAGAGCATTTCCCTTCTTTTTTTTTTATTTGATTATTTTTTTTTACCGTAGATCAGTTTTACGTTCGGAATCTGATACTACTCTTCTTACTGAACATAGTATATTCAAAACACAAAAATCCGGTTTTTATTTTACCTCAGAGACAAATTGTCAATTAATACTCGAGATTGAGACACTAAAAAAAAAAAAAAAACAACAAAAAATTGGAAACTTGCCTGTACAGTTAACTAATACCTCGTACTTTCCTGGACTGTTTACTTGTTAGTGATCTGCATCTTAAGCGGATCACCACTTGTAACTATCGGGTTCTTTTTCTTCTTTTGTATACTTCTTTCTTTTCCCCCGCTCCCCCCCCCCCCACTTTTTTTTTTCTTAGCACAATATCTAAAAATTGCCAAGAGCTTAACATGAAAACTTCAAACGATCATTTGGCATGACCTGGAGTAGTTACAGTAAGCTTTTCAATTTGATCAGTCGACTATCGAACATAATTAAATCGTCATTTCTACATCATATTCAGTAGGCATATACTTCAGGCCAAGGTTGAATGTCATGTTTCTAGATTTTCCGGGTGCGCATGATAACGCGCACATACGCGTACGTCAACATTTTAAAATGTTCGAATTACTTGTTTTGTTAAAATTCTTTATTCAACATTTACAAATCGTGCAATGAGCTATAATTGAATGTAAAATTACAAAGAGACCTAAAAAACAGCTAAAAGGGAATAAAAAGTGGGTATAAAATAAAACTTTTTGACTAAATTAGAGTAGTGTGCACGTTTTATGCTATTTTAAGCATTTCTAAATATTTCACATTTTCAGCGCTGTGCGCGCATTTTCATGCGTGCAACACGTACACAAGCTAAATATTACTTTTTTTTTTTTTACATATTTTGGGTTGGTTCTTGACAGTGTTCACATATTTCCATATGCAATAACATCGCCGTACGCGCGTATCAAACATTCGATTACGTTTGCGCATTTGTGTCAAAATTCATGAAAATATGTTAAAGTAATGCCTATTTTTATTCAGTTATAGTTTCTTTAGATGCATGTAACCCTATAACTAGTCCTTGTAACAAGTTCAAATCTAGTTATTTTTTTTTCTCCAGCACTACGATTTTGATGTAGCAGCGCTATATAAATACACTGTATTATGTATCTAATGTCAAAATTTCAAAATGAAGAATGTAGAAATAATAATGTATTGTTCTAAAGTCGAAAATATTTAAATCGTTTCGTTAATTTCATTTTTAAGATAAAGTCCCACACAGCAAGGCTGATTTTCAGGGTAGTCCTTGCCAATGAGTTGTTTTTTAATAGTTTTAAAATTATATAATATATATTCAAAGGGTTCATATTACGAACCCTTTTTTGAACAATTATCTCAATAGAATAGGAAGTACGTAGTTTAACTAGAAACCTCATGTGTCCTTTAATGACAGTTGATAATGTGAGCCTTCATTGGACCAACAGTAAGAGCAGTTTCATCCGTTTGTGTCGCGTGTTTATGGCGTAATACGAACATTTACTATTAATTGTTACGCATCATCACCGAATAATTGTATGATTATTTGCCTGGTCTTTCATTGATGAGTGTACTCAAAGATTGTATTTAGGGGTGGCACCAGGACTTGACAGACGACGTCCATGAAGGGAAGGGGGCGATGTCCCTGACAAAAAAAAATGTGGGCGTGATTGGGCTTCCCCCCCCCCCACCTCAACCCCCACAAACAAATGACAATTTAGGTGTTTCACGGGCTTGTATTTATTAGATTTTAGAATCTACTAATATGTAGAACCTACATATTATTTCTTCAGACGAATTGTGGTATTTTTCCCCGACCAGGGGGG
>NW_022687593.1:61910-76038 GCF_011630105.1 Anneissia japonica | reverse complement strand
TCTAAATATTATTTTATTTATTTATTTTTTTTTTATTTACTTAGATTGTCCATTTCCAAAATGGAGTCCCCCTGAATGTGAAATGGACTGTCCTGTGTGTTATAACGGTGGAGTTTGTGACGACAAGAATGGTGTATGTATTTGTCCTGCTGGCTTCAGAGGAGATAAATGCGAAACAGGTAGGCGTAGACTATTTCTGATGTATTCGATTATACCATGGAGGTATTATTGAGAAGGAGATCACTCGGCAAAGCCATGCGCACGCAGCGCTATGCAAATGAACCAAGATAAAAGTTTCCGCAGCCCGTAAAGAACGTTTGCGCGATGTCTTTGAAGTCCCATGTGTTCCCCGCCATCAAATTTTCAGCAGGAATAGTTGACCAGAAAATTTAACACGACGAAATGGAGAGCACCTTCTTTTCTCAATGCGCACTACATACTGTCAATCACTATGGTGCGCAATCTTTTCTATTTTGAAGCTTATACATTTATCTCTCATAAAATATCAAACATATTAATATTTTCCACCAAGAAAAGTTTCGAATTTAATGGAACATTTACATGACCTATAAAAGTATAGTATATTTCAACTTCAATTTTCATAAATTGGCCAAAATTCGCCAATTCTAATTTTAACAGATATTAATTAATAAATGATTAAGGATTATAATAATTTTAGGGTTAACGAGGGTTAACTATTCGAAAAATCTGAGTATTTTTCAGTTTTACGCTGACTTAGCTTTATAGTCGAACCAGTCAATCTTTAGACAAAATTATAATGAACACAGAATTAATTTTAACATAAATATTTTACGGGATCCGTTCCTGAAATATACAAATAATAACATACTAAAAGTTTTTTTAATTTTAAACCTGTTGGTTGGTCATTTAAAAACCCATATATGGAGAATAATTAAATTATCGCTTCCGCGTTAGCGCCCCCAACTACGAGAATATCTAAAATGTATAATAGTGACCAACAGAGGGCTCACTACTTATTGTCTATATTGAAACCGCCGTGGCGATTCAAAAGCGGGGAACACATAGGTTTGTCGCGTCAAAGGGACTGTTGCCAAGTGATCTCCTTTTTAAAAAATACCTCCATGATTATACACACGTAATGTATAATCTGGAGCGCATGGGTTTTTTTTTTTTTTTTAACCGGATTCATTGAAGAAGTTTATTCGTATTCTTAAATAATGCAATAATAATGTTATTAATTCTTCTTTAATCCAAGTCAAAAAATATTTCTTTGTACGATTTATGCTTCCTGTTTTTACTTTATTGTTTAGGTTGTGGGTCAAACAACTGGGGACGTAATTGCGATGTCTTATGTAGTAGTACTGGTTCTAATAAAGATGAAGCTTGTAGAGGTGAACTATTTTGTCCGCCTGATCCTGTCGGTTGCGCGTGCATAGACGGATACGGAGGCAACAATTGCGATAGAGGTTTGGAAAGTTATAGCTGTTTCTGTTTATAAATTAGATGCTCCAATTGTTCCTTACAGTTCTAGTTATGTCAGAATTACAATATGATTATTAGCAAGCATTCAGCATGTGAGGAATCATCCATGAACACAGATAAATCAACGCATTAGATTTCAAATTACCTGAGTATGAAAAATTGCCTTGCCCAGGACACCAAAAAATAACCGGAACTAGGATTTAGTGTGCATAATTTAATTGAAAAGATAAACGTAGCATTGTCGCTCAACACATGTCTTTTCACGGAACTGAAATATACTCTAAACAAATACCATTTTTTTTTCTGTTATTTTTTTCAGCATGTGATAGCAGTCACTATGGTGCAGACTGTCGCCAAGTATGTCACTGCAATTCAGGAGGATGTAATAGAAAAACAGGGACTTGTTCATCCGCGTGTTTGGCCGGTTACACGGGACCAGCTTGTCAAGGTATATTCAAGTTTTGTTTGTTAAGTTATGAGTATTAGCAATTTGATTTATAATTATTTTAAAAATTAGCAAATGATTTTCTAAAAAAAAAAAAGCACACTCAATTATTCCTATTTAGAATTATTAATCTTCATAAGTTACAAAGTTAAAAAAATATCGTAATTACAATATATCTTGTTTTGGAATTTAAAAGTTCATTAGAAAATTTAGTTAGCCTACAGTGTTGTAATAAGCGTCAATATTCATATTTAGTGCTCAATCTGCAAGTTAATACAAAGGTAATATCAGGCTACATAAAAAAAAAATATTACTTTGTTAAATTTAAGCTAAGCAACATCATGATGTTTAAAGAGTGGAGAATTCCAATAACATTATTATATGCTAAATACAATGAAACAACTGAATTTAAAATTATATCATTCAGATGATTAATCTGCCGCAATTGTGTGTAAATTTTCGATATTTATTCCAATAAAGCCTAGTCTTCACTACTATCATATTTTTTAAGTGGACGTTATTAACACGTAAGACAGGAAGACAATCGAATACGAAATTTAAAAATAGGATAGCATGTGAACACTAAAATGGTAATAGTTTACAAGTTAATGTAGTCCTAACTTTTACTCTTAGACTCAACATCTGAAGATAATAATGATGCTTAAATTTCTTTTAGAACTAATGCCTAATCAGACCTGTGAGTCTGGTGTTTTTGGTGTCTTGTGTAACTACCCATGTCATTGTAAAGACTCGGCTGATTGTAATCGCGATGGGAGCTGCGACAATGGATGTCACGAAGCATGGGCTGGTAAAGACTGCAGCATAGGTAACGATACACGTGCAATTTACTTCAGCAACTCCAATGTGACGTTATTTTTTTTACTTATTTCTCCAAAGCCTTTGACTGCCTTTCTTAAAACCAACTCATATACAAAAAAAAAAAATAAATAAATAAAAAATGCATTATATGTTAATTTATTAAGTTAACTAATAATTATCTTATGAATCGCAGTCAGCTGCAATTATTAATGTTTTTTGTACTGTTTGAAAACCGTTCCTTATGGTGTGTAAATTGTATTATGTCGAAGAGTAGCCTGCTAGCCTTACATTCGGCTCCATTTTTAACCATCCTATAAGTCAAGCAGGTATGTCAGAAAACCCTGCACTCTGTGATAAAAGCATGAATCTTGGCACACATGTACTAGGCCTATGAACTATATCAAATATTTTCTGGTAGGAACTTACGTCAGCAGCGCCCTCTTTCGGCCCAATATTTTAAATTTCTCATAAAATTGTCTTACAAATTCTTTTTATATAAAAATAATGGTAAACATGCTTAAAAGTATTAATAACAAATAGTTTCGGTCTTTTCAGGTAAAAAAAAAAAACTTCTATTTCAGTGTTCTAAAGTGGCGAAAATTTCAATATTATATCGGCTGTTTTATTATGCAACATATTTTTATAAACCTGTCTGATGTAGTAAAACATAACAATTTATTTATTTTTATATAATCATATTTTAATTTTCATTAATTTTTGAATGATATATAAAATTTGTTAGGTAGATCATTTTGCTATAATCCTCAAGGAATAAATGGAATCTAGGTATCAGTATCGAAACTAAACAATATTTTAACATGTGTACAGAGTACGTATAACTGCACATACAGTGAAAAACTACTCTGCTGCTTAGCAACAGGAACAGATGTTATAAAATATACACTATTTAGGAGCATAGTGCTACTGTAATATAATATATTATATTTGTCTCAGATATTATACTGTGCACTATGTTATTCTTTTTACCGTGTGAAACAAGCTGAGCTGCAAATGAGTACAGTTCCTGGCATTATAATAATACAATAAAACTCATCTATAGGGACAACTAAAGAGAAGAAAGAAGAACAGTAAACCATGGATAAGCACACAAAGCTGGAAGCTCTATATACCATAGAAAAGAAGGGAATTGAGGATGTTGTAAAGTTCACATACCTTGGAGCGACAGTCAGCAAAAGTGGTGGTGCAGGAGAGGATAAGAGGCAAAGGATTGGAAAAACCTGGGGTGCATTTAAAAAGCTGTCCAAGATATGGAGGAGTGGACAATTAACACACAGGATCAAATTCAAAATTTTCAAGTTCAATGTGATCAGTGTTTTATTGTATGGATGAGAAGCGTGGAAGATGACTAAATGTGATGAGGATAGACTAGACACATTTTTACATAAGGCACTGAGACAAACATTGAAAGCACGTTGGCCAATGCGGATTACAAATGCAGAAATCAGACAAAGGGCAAACATTCAAACCATTAGTGAAATAGTAAGAAACAGGAGATGGAAGTGGATTGGACATGTGCTACGCATGGAAAGAAATGACATACCAAGAGTTGCTTTAACACCAGAGGGCAGAAGGAATGTGGGAAGGCCAAATGAAAATTGGAGAAGAAATGTTGAAAATGAAAGAAACCAACAGGGATATCAATCGTGGACAGAGGCAGCAATAGCAGCTCAAGACAGAGGAACCTGGAGGAGGAGAGATGCTAGAAACCCTATTTTCCACTCGGAGACAAGGAACTAGAGAGATAGGGGCAACTCTATTATTGAGAACAAAGGAAAGATATCTGTTAACACTACTGCCAAGCTTAATGACAGGAAACCATTACTGACGGGGACACCTTCCGAATGTGCCTTATTGTCAAATCAATACATATTTAACGCATATATAACTGCAGTATTCTTAAACTATGAAAAAAAAAATTATAGTTTAACACGTTTTCAACAATAAACTTAATTATCAAACTGGAATGCTTTTCTTGTTAATAACAAGAACGGACATTAAAATATTAACGAAGTACAGTAACATATGCATTATGCTTTACTAATGGTACATGCGTTACTGTACTTCATTTAAATATCAATCTTATAATTTTGAACATTAACAATGCTATTTCTTGTTCATTGTATTTTCACGTTTGATTATCTATACAGCACAACCTTAAACGATATTGAAACATACAGATGTTGTTGTTTTAATTACACTTCGGTTGATTTCATATACAATAATTGTTTGTGCATTGCAAATATTGTTACAATCTAATTATATCATCATTGTACGAAAGCATGCCAAAAACCCCTATTAATGGAAATATTACCGTTTTGGTTACTGTGTTCCACAATAGCGGTAGCCTTAATCAAGAGACACCATTATTGGGAGGACACACTTTTTTTTTGTCGCGAGCGTGTCACTTAATAGGGGTTCTACTGTTAGAAAAGCAGCACTCAGATACAACAGACATGCCAAAACAAGTGGTGGAATTTTATAGGTCAGTGTCAGAAACTAGAACTGCATAATTGCTACATTAGGATAATATAACTACTTGTTACAATGTTGGTACATTTTTTTAACTTGCAGTGGTTGATAAGCATGTACAATAACTTTTCACTGTATGGCAGTCATGCGTACTCTGTACATTAGTTTGCATTACATTAGTTGATTTTGCTATTAGTTTTGCTACTGGTACCTCAATTTTATTCAGTTATGGGTTATAGTAAAATGATTTAATAGTGTTTACCATTTACAAGCTGATTAAAAATAGAATATATTGTTAAAAAAATTAATAATTTCTAATAATTTATTTTTCATTCTGAGGTTTACTATTGTTACCATTTGCAAGCTAAATAAAAATATAATATATTATTAAAAAAAATAATAATTTCTAAAATTTTGCATTCTGAGATTTACAGAAAACAGCCAATAAAATTCTGCAAATGTTTATCTTGTTGGCGCTATAAAAGGATTAAAAGACTGAATCTATTTGACAATATTACCTTTAAGCATAATTATCATTAACCTTATTCATAAAAGTAAAGAATTTGTAGTAGCCTACGAATTTGTCCTACATAAATATGGCTAGAATAGAAATTTTGTTTTTTACGTTTATAGACCTATACAATATGTCACTAATACTTATATTATTGTGACTACTAGGCCTATTAATTATATAAATAAAGAATTAAGATTGATTTTAAAGTACAATTTTATTTTCAATATTGCTAAAAATAGAAATTGACCATTTCTGACCAATAGATGGCGCTGTTGACTTGAGTCCCTACCTGAAAAAAAAAATCGCTATGGCTCATAATGCATGTTTGCCAAGTTTCATGCTTTTATCAAAAAGTACACGATTGAACCAAACTCTTGTGACTAAACTGCTGCACTATGACGCAGTATCAAGACCATACAAATCAGCAAAAATTATGAATTCCGACGGTAAAAAGTCGTCTTAAGCCAGGCACTCACTGCGACCAACGGTCATCTTCCGACGCTATTCTATGAAGAATGCTACGCGACGACGCGTGCACAACAGATTCTTTTTAATGAGATCCGTTCAGACTGCCACCAAAGATAATAAATAGCAGAAGATAGTGGAACATCCGTTCAAAGGGCATTGTGGGTACACGGACAGCAATTTTACCTCATCCGCACGGCGGCGCTATATAGTAATAACAAAAGCGCTGTTCTGGTTCGTTTGTTTCCTGTAGTTTCTCCACTTAGTAAAATGTTCAAATTTTACCGGAATGGCGGATCTTCCATCAATTTTAATACAAATACGCGGAGCAGCTCATTCTTCTGCTATTTAAGTTCTTTGGTGCCACTGACAGCGTCGCGTCTTCTAGCACTTTCAAGGAGCAGAGTCGGATTCGACGTGCGATGGTCGTACAACCGTCGAAATAATAAAGTAAGAACTTATATAGCGCCATTTAAAAAACCGAAGTAATTATCAGTGGCGCTTCATGTTATTGTTGGAATAAGTGCGTTTTGAGTGATTTTTTAAATAAAGGAATTGATGGTGATTTTTTTTATGTGAAGTGGTAGTGCGTTCCAGAGTGTGGCTGCAGCAAATGAAAATGATCTGTGTCCGAAGGTCTTAGTGTTAGTGCGAGGGACAGAAATTAAATTGAGATCAGATGAACGTAGGGAACGGCCAGGCACATATTTGGGAAGAAGTTGATTAATGTATGCGGGTTGATTGAGAGTCAGTGACTTATTAGTCAGTAAAAGGATTTTATATTGAATTCTGGCATCAATTTGTAACCAATGAAGTTCACGTAAAATGGGGGTTATATGAGTGCGTCTGTTAGTAAATGTTAGTATGCGTGCAGCAGAGTTTTGTAGTCGTTGAAGCCTGTTAATTTGGATTTTAGGAATGTTAAATAAAAGAGAGTTGCAATAGTCAAGTCGGGAGAAAATGAAAGCGTGAATAATCAGAGCCGTAGTTCGTTTTGATAAGTATTTTCTGATAAGTGCTATATTACGTAGATGAAATGCGGAATGAGTGTCCGGCTTTTAATTCGTAATTGCTTGGATTGATTTTAAGTTTTTTAGGTTTGTTTCTGTTAATTCTAATAATAGCCTAATTCTATTAATTTTTGTTTTTGTCCTGTTTTAAATGTCCCTTTTCTAAAGTAGATGTTGGTAAACGTACTTTTTAGAGTTGATGTGTGTAGACGTAGTTTTCTTTCTATGATTTCAATGAAATTAAATTCTTTTTCTTCTACAAACGATAATGATATATTTTTATAACAGTTTTTTTTTTCAATCTTTCGGACTCTCGTACTTCACAATTTAAAAGGTCTCTTGGTTATATGTTTATAATATATCAATTTCAAGAGATAATACTAAAATCGTGACAAAAAATAACGCAATTTCTCGAAAAATACAAAAAAGAAAAATTGCTCTAATAATGAGGCAAAAACAGGCATTACAGAACAGGCCCCCGGTCGGGAAGAGCTGCCCCACCCCCCGTTGTTGAGAAAAAGTACAATTCATCGGGGGATGCATACAAGTTCTAAAACATCTTTATCCAAGCATAGCTTCTGAAAAGTGTTGTCATTGATGAGGCAACTATTATTTCCAATTTTTTCATGAAGTTCTTCCCTCTCCTGGACAGCAAATACTGCCCTTCACTGTTTTTGGCTTTGGATGGGTCTTGCCTCTGGTTCAAAGGCATATGCTCGCCTTTGCGATACACGCCTAACCCTTGAGCTTTCACTTCCCTTCATGGCTTAATTTATAATTTAAATCAATGTCTATCCTATCTGTAGGCCTGTCTGCATTCTCTCTCGTTCCTACATTTTAATCGACACCTCGCTTCGTCGTCGCATCGCACCGATCGCACATAGAAACAATTGACCGAAAAAAAACTATGCAATTTCACGCATGCTCATAAACAGTACTCCCCAAAAACTGGAAAAATCCCGGTTGGGTACCGTGGGGAAGTTTTAACAATTACGAAAAAAATACGTTTATTAGTTTGTGTAAAAACATCAGAATTGAATGAAATGGATTAAAACACCCAAGAATAGTATTTTTTTTTTTTTGTGGGACTGTTATTATTTTCCAGATTTTTTTTTTTTTTGCCTCCCTTTTTGACAATTTGTGTGTAAAGGAATAGGAATTTGACTTTGTAATTTATACTATACCCCACTTTGGAATGGGCCTTTATTTTTCAATAAACACTGTGTCGCAACCGAATTCGCAAAAATTCTCAAATATAGAAAAAAAGTAATTTATGTTACGAACTGAATTATAATAATTTAACATAAAGTCGCATAATTTACTTTAAATAAATTTAATATCTTTCACCACCATTATTGTATTTAAAAAAATAAATATTTTAATGAAAATTATTTTTATTAGCACTACCTTACAGTTCCAAACCACCAACACTTTTGAATCAAACAGCAACCACCCTAAAGATTGCAGCTTGCAGCTGGGATCCAGTTCAAGACTTTGGAACAGGAAATATAACTGGATGTAATTTATGGTACAAAACATCGCGGACAAGTGCATTTATTACAGTTAATAACATTGAACATGGTGTATATACCATAGACAATCTCCTGCCACATACGACTGTTGAATTCTACACACGACATTCGAGATTAATTGGCGGCATAGAGACCGATGGACCACCTAGTGAACATGGATCAGCAGAGACTATTTGTACAAGTAAGGGTATTTATTTACTGATATTATTATCATCACCACTACCACCACTAACATTACCATTATCATTCTCATCTTTTTGCATTATCTTTATCAGTTGTAGAATTTATAATAATGTAATTGATATTAGTAAATAAAGTATAATACATATATATTTCATAGATCATCATTTAAAAGACAAACTGAGATTGTGTTGTAAAGCTTTTGACAAAATGGTTAAATAGCTCGGAATCTCAAACCTGAGGTCGAATGTTTCCTTCCGTGTACAAGTATTTTGTGCCAATTAGTTTGGCAAGACACCCTCTAACCAGGTGTCGAAATGGGAATTAACATGCTAGAAAGTAAACAGGATGACACAGCCCCACAACCCCACCTAAAGTCTTACACAGTTTTTCCCAAACGGCTATGAACCTATATAAAATGAAAATGTATTACTCACAATAATCTGATATTAATTTACGTTAAGACCACCTTGCTTTATCTCAGTTATACAGAAAAGGTTGAGATCAGTGAGCTTCCAATCCACGTCGTGGCCTCAGGCTAACGGGTGGGGATGATTGGTGGGGAGAGTGGTTGCTGGGATTCCAAACCTGTCGATGGGGGATTCCCCTTGCCTTTCAACACTGGGTTAAAGTGGTTGTGGGAGGAGTAGAATTTTAGCATGTGTAAGTATCTAAGAGTGCGTCTCATAAACTATAACTGAAGGATACTTAATTTGTGAAAGTAAGTACAAGATATTATATAATTATTAGTCAAATTAGATTTGATAACAACAAATGTGTCTTAAAAGTTCTGAGAAGGACACTACTGCATTTAGTCTATGAGAAAACAATCAAGCTCTTGAACACGACGGGAGCTGAAGTTCTAACTCCGGAAATTCGGCGACATGAGATCACACAAGTCTGAATGGGAGTCTACACCAAGGGAGTGATTGAATAATATAATTTTATTAAAGATACAGGATTAGCGATATTAGAGCCTTTCGTTTCTATTGTACTTATAGCCTATTTTTAAATACTCCTGAGCAAATAGAATGTGATGATATTCGATAGCAACTATCGTCGTGTCGTAGGCCGGGATTTGAACACAGACACACTAGTACAACGATATGGCTGCTGATCTGTATGTTTCTTTATTCTTCAACCAACTTGAATTTCAACAATCAAATCACCAGTCTCAAGTACAACATAAGAAACAAACAAAAAAAAAACCCTGCAATAAACAAAGAACTCATTGCAGTCATGTCATTTACTTATTCATGTAAAATCTAAACATCAAATAATAATAATAATAATATCACTATTAATATCACATTAATAATATCATCATAACAACAGTGGTATATAGGCTGCTTTCGAATCTAAGCATCAGGCCTATACTCCAAAATTATATATATGCTACCGTTATTCATAGCAATCAAACCACCAAAAATAATATAATTTTTTGTAAAGCTTTTGACAAAATGGTTAAATAGCTCGGAATCTCAAACCTCAGGTCGAATGTTTCCTTCCGTGTACAAGTATTTTGTGCCAATTAGTTTGGCAAGACACCCTCTAACCAGGTGTCGAAATGGGAATTAACATGCTGGAAAGTAAACAGGATGACACAGCCCCACAACCCCACCTAAAGTCTTACACAGTTTTTCCCAAACGGCTATGAACCTATATAAAATGAAAATGTATTACTCACAATAATCTGATATTAATTTACGTTAAGACCACCTTGCTTTATCTCAGTTATACAGAAAAGGTTGAGATCAGTGAGCTTCCAATCCACGTCGTGGCCTCAGGCGAACGGGTGGGGATGATTGGTGGGGAGAGTGGTTGCTGGGATTCCAAACCTGTCGATGGGGGATTCCCCTTGCCTTTCAACACTGGGTTAAAGTGGTTGTGGGAGGAGTAGAATTTTAGCATGTGTAAGTATCTAAGAGTGCGTCTCATAAACTATAACTGAAGGATACTTAATTTGTGAAAGTAAGTACAAGATATTATATAATTATTAGTCAAATTAGATTTGATAACAACAAATGTGTCTTAAAAGTTCTGAGAAGGACACTACTGCATTTAGTCTATGAGAAAACATTCAAGCTCTTGAACACGACGGGAGCTGAAGTTCTAACTCCGGAAATTCGGCGACATGAGATCACACAAGTCTGAATGGGAGTCTACACCAAGGGAGTGATTGAATAATATAATTTTATTAAAGATACAGGATTAGCGATATTAGAGCCTTTCGTTTCTATTGTACTTATAGCCTATTTTTAAATACTCCTGAGCAAATAGAATGTGATGATATTCGATAGCAACTATTTATAGTGTCGTAGGCCGGGATTTGAACACAGACACACTAGTACAACGATATGGCTGCTGGTCTGTATGTGTCTTTATTCTTCAACCAACTTGAATTTCAACAATCAAATCACCAGTCTCAAGTACAACATAAGAAACAAAAAAAAACCCCTGCAATAAACAAAGAACTCATTGCAGTCATGTAATTTACTTAGTCGTGTAAAATCTAAACGTCAAATAATAATAATAATAATATCACTAATAATATCACATTAATAATATCATCATAACAACAGTGGTATATAGGCTGCTTTCGAATCTAAGCATTAGGCCTATACTCCAAAATTATATATATGCTACTGTTATTCATAGCAATCAAACCACCAAAAAATAATATAATTTCAATGTAAACATAAAAAATAGCTATTATGAAGTAGGCATATAACTTGACCATCCTGACTTACCCAACAGAGGTATGTACAGACTATAATATTTCAGGTTCTCCTTACAATAGAGTACCAGACTTTAACAGTTTCTCTTCACCTCATGGGACTCACGGAAATCTTTGATAAAATATATATAACGTCTTTAACAACTCACCTAATACACATTCTAATATAATCAAGCTATAATCCTATGTGACACAATAATTAACTATAAGCTTAGACTAACTCGTTAATAGTTACACACTAGCTCCATGGGCGCAGCCATCTTATTCACTTTGTTTACATATAGCCCCACCATCGGCCGCTTATCAACTCTACTTTCTTAATGGATAACTGCGAGAGCAACCATGTTCTACAACACTGGACACCCCGTATTCTAAACTTCTAACATAATTTATCTTTCTTCTAATAAGTTGCATAATGGATAAAACAACGTTGTAACTGATTAACAATAATTTTAACAATATATGATAAACCTTCAATTTCTATGCAGTAGCTATAAACAATGAAATCATAGATTATACTTTGAAAGAGTCTCAGCCTGCCTACGACGACGGCCTAGCTGCACCCTAAAGCAAGGTGACCTACATTATGCTGACAGTTCAACACGAAGTTAGGCTTCGGATTGCAGTAATTATTGCCTATATATATATATATATATATATATATACTGTGATATAAAAGGTACCGAGTGGAGCTTACCTTTATCCAATAGGATGTATTCCTAGGGCGACAATTCTCCAATAATATATATCAATCACAATATAGTACACACCGTATATAGTACGGTATATACCTTGTATAACAGACCCGGACACCAGATACACATAAACAATCCTGTGATAGGGTTAATGATGCTCTCAGCATAAAGTCCAGTGTACCAGGGTTGCCAGATAGTCGACAGGCTTCACGGCCAAACACACGCCATCTTACGGCCAAATTCGGCCAAACTTTTTTTCGATATCGGCCAAAATTCGGCCAGATTTTAATCCGATTAGAAGACAACAGTGGGTACATTTATTTGAAATACTACAAAAATTATACGAAAATCAGCGGTCATTCGTTTGAAATTGAAGAGATTCAAATGATATACACAGAACAATGTTAAACATATATAGCCATATTCATTTGTTGCTAGCATGCAGGCCAATTCAGGGGAAAATCCAGAGATGTCCGAAAGGGGAGGGCCGGGGCCGAAAAAAGGGGAGGAAGGGGGAGGGGGTGCGAAAGTGGGTCCGATCGAGATAACACCATCTCAGAGGAAATTTGTCTTTTCTAGACGCCCGAAAAATAACCTGATGCATTTGAGCGATCAATTTTTATTTATTTTTTTTTTACCACCCCTCCATCTGCTATTTAAAATCACAATATTAAGATTGATCTAAATTTGATTTAAATGTATTAAATATTAATGTACATTGTAGTCTATCTATAGCAAAAATGTTAAAGGCCTTTATTGGCAAATCTGTGGCTCTCTTTAATTAGAATGAATTAAGTTACATAGTTAGGTAACACAAACTGGCGTTAAAACAAACCTATGAAAACTTTAATAAATACTTTTTATTTAAACTTTCGAAATTCGCCTCTGAATGCTATTGTCGCAGTACTTAATACATATAATCAATGTTGCTATCAGAATTATCTTCTTCATTCTCATATGCATCCTAACTCCAGAGTAACTTTGAAGAAGTCTTTGCAAAACTTGCTTGAAATGGGAGATGCCATCGGACCCGAATGATCACTGTTATGGCCAATTAATCAATACGGACGACGTTTACTCAGACTGACAACTTCCTTTTATTCCAGTAACGCTTGTACATATTTACTCACGTGTAATCATGGAGTTATTAGTTTAACCATATTCCGTACATGAACTATTCCGTCATTCAGTGGGTTAGTCAGTCAGGTAAAGACGGTTTCTGCCCTGCTATATTCAATCGGCCATATTTTCCTTGTTTCCGAACTCAAGTCCCACATAGAGGGCTCACTACTAATATTAATGAACACAACATCCCGGGGCCCAGTTGCTCCTGTAAAAAGCAACGACCTTACTATTATGTGTTCAACAACATATCATAACTATCCATCTAATAGCGTCATAACCGTCATTTACCTTCAAACCTTCTTAAAACAAATTAATTAAATACCAACAAGAACACTAAAACGAATATTAAAACCAGTTATAATGTATCTAAAGTTATTTCAGTCTCTATAATTAAGACAAATGGAGAATCACAAGTTTAACTATCGATTAAAGTCCACTGATTAAAAAGAAACAAACGTTCTAAATCAATGATTTCAACCTGGGGTAAATCCAGCTACACATGCTTCATGGTTTCTATAAAATTATTTGAAATCAATAATGGTGTAACCTTTGATTTATTATGATATGTGTTAATCTGTTAGATTATAACTTTAGCAATGAATTTAAAGTTCAAATAAATGAGAATATTCCAACATTCTCCGTAAATCATATT
>NW_022687593.1:54123-61302 GCF_011630105.1 Anneissia japonica | reverse complement strand
TGAATCGTTTGCCCAGGCCCTAATTCGAAAAAAAAGAAATCGAGTATGGGACGCCAATTAATTAGGTATGGCGCGCACTAAGTGCAATAAAGAGTGAGTAACCTAAAATTAGGGCCTGGAACCCAGGCTATCGTATGCAGGGCGTTATTAGATCTTACTCTACTGATAGTTATCTCTTCTACAGTCGTCGTTGCTGTTATTGTTGTTACTTCTAACTCATTACTGTCTCCCGGTTTAGAAGAATGAGAGGCAGTAGGTGAGTCAGGGTTGGTCGATGTTTCTACAGTTTCTTGGTGTATCTTTTGCGGACTAGCAGCATTGCTAGGCCCACCCGGAACAGGATGCATGTTTCGTGGACTAACAAATTTATTGTTAGGCCCACCTGGAACGGGAGAAACTGTGTCGTTCTTGGTTTCTTCGTCTTTAAATAGTTGTTGACCGCTAAGGGGAAGATGGTCGGTTAGCTGGCCATGGCTTCCGACCCCTACTCGTTTAAAGGATCCTCTCCATGGGGGCCAACCCGCCTAGGTTGTTTGGAAGAGACGAGTTTGGGACAGTTATTACGACAGTGTCCCACATCTTGGCATTCAAGGCATCGATCCCCACGTGGTTTCAACATATCCAACACTGCATCCAGCTTTCTGTTAACTGCATCAACCTGATCTTCGAGGCCGGTTAACCTTCTTTCAGTGTTGCATGATGGAGATGGGGATGGTTTCTGGCCTGTCGTGACCGGTTTACTTGCGGGTATGACTGCAGCTTGTCTTGCAGGAGCGGAGGATCTGGGATAGTTGGACTTACCACCCCGGTTGTAACGTTCACTTACTTGTTGGAATTTCGCAGCCCTGCAGTTTCTGCTCCCTGCATCTTCATCCTTGGAGTAAGGAGATGATGAGTGTTGAGTGACACGGGTAGCAGACTTGATCAGAGACTTCCCACTATTTCGAGATCTGCTCCCACTCTTACCATACAACTTCCGCAGGCTGTAATACTGTTCATACTCAGTCAAAGCCTCTGCCAGAGGAAACTTGCTCGTGGAGGACATATCTCCCAGCCTCAGTATCTCGACACCCAAGACAGAACCTAGTAGCAGCTTCCTGACGGATCTAGGCGTTTGGTAGATCTTTGTATGCCTTTCGGGTCATGGTCATGACTCGATCACCCCACTCGTTGACGGATTCGTCCTCACGTTGAGTGGCGGTCTCCAGTTTAGCTTGCAGGACGGCGGGCAAGTCTTCCTCCCCGAAGCGTTTGTCAAAGGCCTTCAAGATCTTCTTAAAGGTGATCCTACGGTCCATTTATAGGAGATTCACATAGAAATCAGCCGCAGGTCCCTCCACACACCAACAGAGTGTTTCGATTCTAGCTTTTGGTGAGAGCTCATACTCTTCATTAAATGCCATAAAGCGTTTCTTAAAGAAAGACCAGCTTCATTTGCCTTTGAATATGGGATTCTTGGGGATGTCTCTCGGCTTGAGGGTACACATCTCGTGTCTAAAATCTCCCTGTCGTGGGCTGTGTCTACGATAATCCACCCATCGTTGACGAGGTCTATAGTAATCTTCCCGTCGTTGATCATGTCTATAGTCTTCCCATCTTTGATCAGGTCTAGGATAATTTTCTCGACGCTGATCAGCTCTGACGTGTTCCTGAAAGGTTTGCCGACCTCACAAAACCTCACTATCATCCTCATCAAAACTTCCCTCACTCTTACTTTGACTATCACTCTCCTCCTCACTCTCACTTTCTTCGGAGGATTCGACAGTACGGCGGGTTTGCCTGCTTTTCCCCTTAGATGATGACTTATCCAACCGGGATGCTGGCCCATAATACGGATCCAGGAAATCTGGACCCGACCCACCCTGTGCAGGTATTTTATGTTGGTGATGAGAAGGGTTTGTGGAAGGAGTTAATGGCAGCTGTCGACTACTGGAAGTAGCAGCCAGGTTTTTTCTATCAGCCTGCGATGATACTGAATGTATCACTGTACGTACACCATTTCCTCCCCATTCAGGATTAGGAGTGAAGTCTATATGCTTCTCTAAATTGGACCTGCTAACCCCTTTAATAGCATCTAAGCTATCCGGCGTTAAGTTCCCATGACGTGATCTCCAACGGATTATCTGTTGAGCCCGTCTTTTATTTACACATGGGAGATTATACAGATCTCTCTCGTCACAGAGATTTATTTTAACAATAAAATTAACCTTTGACATTGTTTATGGGGAAAATTGCACATACAGAGGTTAAATAGGTAGAATTGAAATAAGTGGATTTGCAATGATAAAATTATACAATAGATAAACAAATCAATGCTTCACAAATATCAATTTAAAACCTGAAATCCAATCTATCTTCCGTCTCACACACTTCTTCCCGCCCACGCTATAGTATCACGTAATACGGCCGCAACGCGTCACAACCTCACACAACAGCCGACGTACGAATGCACGCCGACGTGAAAGGTTGAAACAAACGAACTGCAAAATACGCCTAACTAAAATACTCCTAGTCTATAAAAACTAATTGTAGAGGTACTCGAAAGACCGCACCATAATATAGTTTGTGGCCCTGTACGCTTCCATCTACAATGTCCCTATTTAAAAACTACGCTAAAAACCTAGTCTCTATTAGCTGTGAGGGTACTCGCCGGTCCGCAATTCAATTGCCGGCCCCGAACACTTCTCCCCACAGAAAAAAAACCTAACTAATTAAAAATAGAGCCACTAGTAAAGCAATATATAGTATGTGCGAAAACACAATACTAATGCTCAGTAGCCCCCAAAATACTATTATAGTGCTTTTGTACTATACCTCGCCAATGTAGTATTTAATAATATAACTAATTCAACTACACTGACAAGCCTTTTGATCGCAGCGCCAGTGTAGTATTTATCCTACACAGGCACTAAAAAACAAGCAATGTCTACAAGCATTTTGCTCGCAGCGCCAATGTAGTAATTATCACATATATACTGTAATAAGTACCGAGTGAAGCTTCTTACCTTATCCAATAGGATGTATTCCTAGGGCGACAATATACAATATAGTACACACCGTATATAGTACGGTATATACCTTGTATAACAGACCCGGACACCAGATACACATAAACAATCCTGCGATAGGGTTAATGATGCTCTCAGAATAAAGTCCAGTGTACGAGTGATTAATCTCACCAGGTACCCCTGGTCGGCTGTGCAGCACACCCGGCTGTGGGTTATGCAGATGAGCTGACCTTGAGGTCATGTCCTCCTGCGTAGTTCGGGGATACGAACGTACGGGGGTCGTCACTACAGGATGGTGGATGCCATCAAAACAAAACGTCCCTAAATACACATAACCTCATCTAGCCTAACAATATTTACATGAGGTTACTCCTGTGTGATACAATATTAACAATGATTATGTTCATATTTACATACCGCTTGACGAAATGCTATATTTTTAATAATTCAACGTCGCCAATTACAACGAATCATACCCAAGTCTCACCCTGTCGTTCTCCGCTTCCCACATGGGATGATCATCACAATGTCACGGCTGACCGCATAACAATGATATATATTTATACACCCCAAATGGGCAGTGTTAATTTAAATAGTTATGGCACCTAGTTTAATATAGCCCAGAATTGTGCTTTTAGACCAATATTTTATGGATTGGCAATGAATAACTTTATTTTGATAGGAACAATTAGTATTTAGGCGTTGGATTCCGAGGTCCATGCCTATCAGACGGTAGGAATAGTATTTAATAGTCTATCTACATGAACGTTTTAATTAATTTGCTGAGTTCTTGAATCTCACAATTATCGTTTACATCTTAAATATAACGTGGCCAACACAACAGTGCAGTGATGGCGCCAGGACCTGCCTGACGGAGGGTCTAAAGGCCGCGACGGGGGAGGGCTAGTGGAGCTAATCGAGTCTGACTTGGCTGGGGCCAGGGGCCGCCTAGTGCCACCGGTGTGGGTCTAGTGTCCGAAGCATCCTGGAAGTCACATATATTTTACGAATTATGGCTAATTTTTAGTACTACTTATTTGGCATCGAGCTACTATAATATGAATTCATAATAGGCTATGTTTTCAAATGTCGAAATCAGCTTCCAAAACCAAAACATTTTGAATCAAACAAGAAACAAAGAGTATGCAATGTAACCATCTAATTTATTTTAAAATCCTCATTCTGGAAAGTGAAATTCTACATTTTGGAAATTTTGAATTAAATCTGTCAACCACGCTGTCAAGGTTGTGATGAAAAGTAAACAAAAATGGTTTAATGCAAGGAACTATTTTTTTAATTGTTTATTCCCCGACAAAACTTACTCGCCTTCCCCGACGGGGGCTATGCTTCTCCTAGAGGGGGAGAGGTGGCTATAGCCCCAGCCCCCCACCCTCTTGGCCCCACCATTGCAACACAAGAATTCTTTTTTATGGCCTTATTGTGCTGCCATAATAATGTAATTGTTTTGCTTTGTAATATAGACAAAATTGTAAATTAAATAAGGATTTTTTTTTCCCTTAAAGAACCTTTAGATGAGCCAGAAATAGAATTGAAAACAGCTGATGGTAATGAGATAACCCTTTCAATAAAGGTAAGTATGCTTATGCCTATTTGAATATTACAATCCTATTTTCGATGTTACGTGTCCTCATGCTGACCAATGGCAAGTCATAGACGGTATTGATTGAATAATATAAGTTAATATAAAGATAAATGTGTTAGCGATATTAAGCCTTTCGCCTCTATTGTACTTATAGCCCGTTTCAAATTCTCCTGAGAAAATCCAATGTGATGATATACTTCGATATCAAGTGCGATACCAAAGCAAAGATGGGAATGAACATGACATTGTCAACACAACAGACGGTTTGCAAACAGAAGTCAAGATATCGGGATTATCAAAATGTGTTGCTTATGACGTCGATTCTAGAGTTGTTAATAACGAAGAGGTTGTCGGAGATTGGGGTGTACCTGTAGCGGTTCAAACAACACCATCAGGTTAGAGCCTTACTATTAGTGAAAAGGTTTATTATAAAAATTAGTAGCAGTAATATTCTGTATTATTATTAAATATATTGCATAGACCCAATAATAGGTAAATGTAGGGTGCTCATTATTCTACTGTCATCATATTCTTAATGTAGGAATACTGACTGTCCTTGTAGAATGCAATATGCGATGGTTAAATAATCATAATCTGGCTTATACCGTCTTGTATATTATACACCGTATACAACGAAGTTACATCAGTTTAATTATTATACTGGAACAGAATCAAACGCCAAGAACCAGCGTATATTTTTTCACCATTTTATAACTACGCCATTTTTTTAATTCATCCTAAGAATGACTGTGAACCAGGAAACAGTGACATTTCACTGTTCCCTGCTATAAACACACGCTTTACATTGTTTTTTTTTTTTTTTTTTTTTTTTTTAATACGTATACAGGTATATATATAGCATGTCTTCCTCTAACATTTTTGACTTATACAACTATATTTAAAATATGTATTATTATTATTATTATTATTATTATTATTATTATTATTATTATTTTTCTTTTTTTCTTAATTTTGTTCATTTTGAAAACTTTAGGTGGGGACCAGGCCAGCTTGGCCCCCTTAAATCCGCCACTGTTCCTAAAAAAATATTATTTTAGTGTCAAGCACAAAACACACGTGTATGTTACATTATTCTATAAATAAAATGAATGAAAATGAATGAATGAAAATATGAATAAATAAATAAATAAAAATGAATAAATAAAAATAAATAATGAAAATGAATAAATGAATGAATAAAAATAATCGAATGAATAAATGAAAAGGAATGAATAAATGAATAAATGAATGAATGAGTGAGTAAACAAATGAATGAATGACTGATTAAATGAATGAATTAAATAATAATTGAGTGAGTGGGTGGTGGGTGAATGAATGAATGAATGAATAATTGAATTAATGAATGAGTGAGTGAGAGAATGAATGAGCGTAAAATATTTTGAGTTTTGTTTTTGTTATCACAGAGGACATATTATGTTTATTAATTAATATTATTATTATTATTATTATTATTATTATTATTATTAATATTATTACTAATATTATTATTATTATGTTTTATATTATTATTATTATTATTATTATTATTATTATTATTATTGATTATTATTAATGAAAATATATAAATATTATTAAAATTTAACAGGCCTACAAGTAGTTATTCAAAATATCAGAACAGCTGAATGAATGAGTGAATGATTGATTGAATGAATGAATAAATGAATAAGTGAGTGAGTGAGTAAGTGAGAGAGAGAGAATGAATGAATGAATGTAAATGAGGGGGAGAATAAGTGAATGGATGGATGGATGGATGGATGGACAGATGAAATGAATAGACTAGATATAAAAAATAGTTTACAGACAAGCAACATCCCTAAATTGATCATAATCTGATTTAAAGTTTTTTTTTATTATTATCACAGATCACATATTATTTTTATTAATTATTATTATTATTATTATTATTATTATTATTATTATTATTATTATTATTATTATTATTTATATATATAAATACTATTTAAATGTTGCAGGCCTAGAAGTAGTTATTCAAAACATCAGAGCAATTGACATATTAAATTACCTGTACGATTAAAATTTATTAATAAATTATCAATATTTTCAAAGTTACCCGTCTTTGACTAGGAAGGAAGGGAGGGGAGGGGCCGGCTAGACCTAGACTAAGTGTAGTTAGGTTGAACCTTTGGAATGAAATCGAATCTAGGCTATGCCTATGCCTTAGCCTAATATATGATGCTAGTAGGCCTAGTAAGGAGATAGTGAATTCAAGAGGCCACCACTGAGGTAATTGAACGCCAGGAAGGTACTATTGGGGGATCCCACTATGACACTCAAAAGTAGGGAGTCTCTTGACAATTCTAAATACCTAGGCCCTTCGCCCCTAAGCAAGAGGCCCAGCTTCTTCCCACACATGATCTAGTCGAAAGTTATTTAACATAAACATAAACTAGGGTATGCCGTGAGCCTAGGCCTAGGTAGATTGATCCTCAATGTTTTTGTAAGCATTAAAGTTGTATAAGTCGAACATTTTAGAAGAAGACATGAAACACATACCTGTATACGTAATATTTTAAAATTAAAAAAAAA
>NW_022687593.1:38556-49311 GCF_011630105.1 Anneissia japonica | reverse complement strand
AGTCAATTGCAGCAAAACCAGGTTGTGAAATGCAGTGGGCAAAGTTGAACTACTATAAGTTCAGTACCTGTAATAGGTAGGCAATGTTTTACTTTTAGGGGTATCAATTATTATCCAATCTAAATGTAAGGGTGTACAAATATAAATGCACCATCTGGGTAGTTGGCTGAGAGGTATTTGTTCCTGCTTCTTGTGCTGAAGACCCTGGTTCAAGACCGGCAAGTGTCCAATCGCTTGGCTCCTCGATTAACCCATATATTGAGAGTTAGACGGGAAGGACAATGTATGTATAAGTTATGTTTGTAGTTGTTAGTTAGGCAAGACTTTTTTATACCTTGTTTAGTGAACCCACCTAACGCAAATATTGATGATTTCAAATAAAATTAAAATTTTCTTTTTTGCCAATTAGCGCACCCACCTCCACGAAAAATGGAAATTTCAGAAAAAAAAATAGAAGTTTTCTTTATTTTTATTATGTCCTCCACTGCCTTGAAATCTCCAAAGATAAGATATGTGTATTTCTTCCTAATTATATAAATTTGAAGCATTTATCCATCCCATTTTGCATTCAATAACATTTTATTTTTATTTTCTACTCCAGCTAAGTTTTTAGCAAAACTATTTGCTAAATAAGAAAACAAAATTTTATTTTTATTCTGCCCTCTCTGATGATCTACTGTATAAAAAATTCATTGCGCAAAAAAAAAAAGTCTCGCCATACCGGAATCTGTATACAGATTTGCCTCATAGGTTTCAGCATTTGTTTTTTAGTGGAATAGATGGAATTAAATTATTAATATTATTGACCACTGATGCTCACTATGGAATCAAAATGTATGACATTTCAGTGAATACATAAAAAGTGCATATGATACAGTATTCTTACAATAACTTTAAATTAATCTCAATGTATTTTTTTGAAACAGCCAATTCATAGAGCATTATAGAAGCTTTCAGACCTACTGCAGAATTTAAAACCAACACCTCAGACCCAGGGGCTAGTGACGTCCTCTTCCGCCAGCTTCAAGGATTCAACCATATTTAAGTATTCAAAGGAGCTCCTATCGAATAATTATTTGTTTATACCTTGCGATTTCAAAGCGCTGACGACATCCGAAAAAAATGCTTATGATACCAATGATATTTGCATGGTGCAAAGTAATAATATATATTTTATATATTAGGTAAATCACAAGATTAATTTCTCACATTAAATATATATTGCTCTTTGCTGTGTAAAAGCACATACAGTAGATCTATATTTATTGTTGTGCCAAGTGTCTCATGAAATCTTCTCATATTCATTCCAAAAGCAATAAGCTACCAAGTATCAGTACAATAGATATAAAATTGTGAAGAAAAGTGTAATAAACACTAATGATTGTAATAATGAATGGTGTTTGGAGTCCTTTATTTGTTATGTATTGTATTTTTTGTTATTTTTATTTGATCTGATGAGTATCTTAAAAATAATAAATACATTTAAAAAAAATGTCCACCTACCCCTATTTATCATAATTATTTTCAAAAATGGACGGGCAAACAAACAAATTAAACAAACTATTGATTTTTTGTTTTTGGCCTAATTGATCCACACTATATGCTTTTATAATATATATATATATATATATATATATATATATTTTTTGTTTAGTGCACTGCATGCCATGCTGTACATAAATAAATAGGATAGGCTTAGGCTAGGTACCCTCTATACCTATTGGGCCCTATACTACGTCTGGCGAGGCTGCAGCTGAGCTGGTTACATACAACAGATACTCTAGCTAGGTAGGGCCTACTTTAGTTAGTTAGGTCTAGCGAGTTACAATAAACGTACCTATCAACAAACCTCTTTTAGCAATACCGTAAAGCCTCTGACAGAAACCCTAAATAGTTCCTTATTTGACGTTTAGGGTGAGTTACAATTAGGCCGGCCTAGGCCCTAGAGTACGTACGAGGACACCGCCGGTATGACGAACCTCGTATCGGCCTGTGAATTTTCTGTTTATCACTCGGTGACGCTACGAAAAGTTCGACGACGTTTTGTGTTTTTCTGAATGAATAGAACGCAATACTCGGCAATTAATTATTATAGCAACTTTTAGACGGTAAACTTTATAGTTGCCTAAAAATAATATTTCGACAGTTTAATGGTTCCATATATCCCGAAAAATGCGTTTTTGTTTCGTGTAACTCCTAGGCTAACTTTATGTACTATTGCACTGTCAGCATCCATCGCGCAACAGGGGCAGACTGCGCCGGCGTCCGCGTAATAAAGATTAAATATTTGGCCTAGTGCGCTCGCACTTGCAAAATCTGAGGCGGCAGCCTTTGAATGAGATAAGACGAAAATTTTCGTCTTAAGGCAGGTATGTTTTCATCTTGAAGTTAAGACGATTTTAAGCAAATTTTAAGCAATTTCTAAGTTAAGCAAAAAAATGGATTTAAGACGAATTTAAGCAAATTTTCTTGCTTAGCAAGTTTAATAAATCCGCTCTCGAACATAGCGCGTGCGTACAGTCCTTTGATCTTTACTGTGGCATCGACAATCCGATACTAGTTGCGAGTACAGCCGTTAATTATTAGTCTATTAGTACGTTTTATGGTGTTAGTTTTTATTTTATTAATTTTGGGTACTTCGCAATATCTGTTACATCTGATTTTTTTTGACCGCGAGCTTGTTAAATGCTTCTATAAACTGCAATTTGATTTGTGAAAATTGACCAAGAAAATGAAAAGTTATAACCATTTAAAATTTACGAATTTTATAAAATTTCATGTTCTTATGTAACATTAATCTGTCATTTTGACAATGTTGGCATAAAGTGCCGAAGACGAACATTTGAGTATATACAGAACATTTATTATTTTTTTCTGCGAAGTGAGTCACATGAACGAAAATTCACCAAAATTTTGGTAAAATTAATGTTGAAATGAAGAATATATTTCAGTCTAATGTAGTACAAAATATCATTAGGCCTTTGTAATCACCGCACGACGCGCGATTATGATGGCAACTAACACGCGCGTGAGTAAATCGTCACGTACGCTGACGGTTTATGGTCTGGTTGCTATGGTTTTTGTGACGTTCAGCGTGTAGGGACGCACGTGCGCCTAGAATGTCGATGCCAGAGTTATAACCTTTGATGTTCCGAGATGTGCGTCCTTCTGTTTAATTGCCTTGCTGTTGCCGAGTGATCTTCTCAATAATACCTCCATTAGTACTACCTACCTACGTACTGTACTGCAGAGGCCTATTTTAATACACTATTTAGATAGGCACTCCTTTTCCCATCTTGTGGCAGAGGTCGAAACATTTTTTTCATTTCTTAAAACTTATATAGTGGTGTAGAATAGTAGAACATTTCCAGAAAAAAAAATAATGTGATACGATTCTTCGTTACGGAGTTATGGATTTTTAAGTAACCTGAGTCTCAATAATTTTGCCTCGAGCTTATATTATTTTTGTTGGCTTCACCACTGACTTGATTAATTGGCAGATAGAGGGCGGTAGTCGAACCGCTCATGTCGCAACTCTCTCTATTATAGGAACTCTAATTGCCACCAGTTCAGCCGCCTCAGCTAGGCTGCTCTCCTATTCCAACGTTCACTCGCAACTCCCCTCCAATCTCATTTTACTCGTAATTGGCTATTTTTCGGACTCATCCATTGCTATATCAGGGACAATTTTCGTTACAATATTAAACAAAATGCAATTTAATTGAAAGTGAAAGCGCCCATTACACATCAGAGTCAGTATATAATTGCAATCAAGACCACAGAACGTCAGTACACGTAAGTAGGCGTTCAGTTATAATCGGAAGGAATTAACCACCTGTATGCCACCAAAATCAAAAATGTTTTTCATAATATGTTTCACTCTGATATTTTTGTGTTGTGCTAAAGAAAAAGTCAACGTCATTACCTTTCTTCCACATAATAAAAGGATCGATTCGTTTGTTGGTCAAAGTTTAGTCATCAATTGTACGATGAAATATGAACTTTTCAGAGAACATATTTATGCCCTAAAAATAACTGGCACGTGGATATTTAAGTATTCATCTGTGGAAAAAGATACAAAGTTGTTGAAAAATCCAAACCCTGTTGAAATAGTAAATTTCTCATTGTGTTTCACGAATTTAACCCGATCAAATAATGGCTCATATAGCGTATCAGTTACAGATAGCTTAAATGCTACTTTGCTGTCTGAACCAATCGCTGTTTTTGTTTGGCCACTACCATCTGACACAGTTTGTAGCTCATCCAAGATACAGGATAGCAATGGTGATGTAACCACCTTAAATTGTGCAGTAACGTCACCCGCTATTTACACTCTGGAATGGACAATACATCCCCACGAGCATGACGCATTTTATAACTATACTCGCGGTATCATTGCTGGGAGTCAAATAACGTTAAACACTTCGACATCATTCGCCCAACATACATTTACTTGTTTTATTATCGGACAAAATGCACTTAAGGGACAGTCACTCTGTAAAATAAATATGTTTGTCGAAAAGCGTTGGAGTATTCTTCAGATAGATCTACGACCTGTAGGCCTATTTATTGTCGGCGAGAGGGCCAAATTTGAATGCAGTGTTACTGAAAAAATATCTTTTTATCTTACTGATTTATTTCTAAACAATCAAATAATTCGCAATGACACAGTAAAATTGTTCAATGTCAACGTATTTCCTACTTGGAGCTCAAATAATACATCAGTGAAAAAAGTAATAGAGAATATCTATAATAACACAAGCATGCTGGTCATTGACAATGTTTTGTCTGAAATGAACAACGCTATAATTACCTGTAGCGCTAACAATACAGATACATCTACTGTTATCAAAATTGCACACAAAAATGAAACAAAATCACTTCAAAACTTCACTTCTAAACCAAGCGAGCCATTTATAAATAATATTTATTTTATTCCTATAAGTGTTGGTGCACTTGTACTATTTATGCTTTTAATCACATGTTCGTGCTGTGTATACAGACATATTTCAATTAATAAAAAACACTTTCAAATGACCACTAACTTGTCTAGTTATCCTCAAAGTGACCTACATGAACTGCAACAAATGTTTTTATCTGAAAATGATATGGGTCTGCAATCCATGTCCACTGTAGGTGAATCCCACGCTATATTGAATATAAATGAAACTTCAGAAAATGTGATTGATTTATATGAGGAGATCAATGATCAAGCAACAATGCAGATTGATATTAAGTCAAATAAATTATATTATAACAGATTGGAAAGATTTAAACAAAATACATTGGTTGAAGCAAGTAGAAGGGAGAAATTATGTTTAGGCCTAAATCAGATGAGTGAATCTAATAATGGCCATAACGACTTCGATATACACGAAATGTTGTCAAGTTCTCTTTACGACGAAGTTGACGAAACAGGTAGTAGGAGCATACATTATAATACACATTGTTCTGAAGCAAATGAAAACGAGAAAGGAGAAATTAATAAAATATGTGAGATGTTATCAGATCCTTCGTATGATGAACTTATTAATGGCGAATTCGTTCAAGACTCTGATGACGGAAACAAGAGAGTGATAAATGAATGATCAGTTTTTATGCATTTTAAAAATCCTGTTTCAAAACTATCATTAATATAGAGCATAAAATTTCGTTTAAACTCATTTATTTTGTAGATAACGTTTTATTATATTATTTGAAAATAATAATAATAATAATAATAATAATAATAATAATAATATTAATTAGTATTAATAATAAGATTAATAATACAACTAATAAATAGTAGTAGTAGTAGTGGTAGTGGTAGTGGTAGTGGTAGTGGTAGTGGTAGTAGTAGTAGTAGTAGTAGTAGTAGTAGCAGATATTATAGTAGAGTTGTTTTTATACTTATACAATTAAAGCTTATACATTATAGTTGTTTATTATTTCAAAATTAAAATATAAAAAATAGCTACATTTTTTCATAAGGGTCATAAATATTGAGAGTCTGTCCTTGTTTAAACAGAGGCAAAGAAGGGTGTTGGTAATCACTTTAAATATAGCCAGCTAGCTTTGTTTTTTTTCCCCTGAAAATATGCCACTTCAATTTTGTAGCATCTCATGAAGAAATCGAATATGTTAAATGCGGGAGAATTAAAACTTGTAAATAATTGTCAATAATATATCATAATGTATTAATACTTAAACTGATTTAGGACTATCTTTTAGACTTTTGTTACTCTAAAAATAACATAGCTTATTATACTTTGATTTAATGTAATCTTATTTGCAATAAACCATTTTGAAAGTTTTGTTTTTCTTTTAGTTTCTTTTATGTTTTTTCTTCAGACATACAAAAGAATTTCAACAGAAAAATACAATTACATTAACAACAGAACAAAAATATTGTT
Source organism: Anneissia japonica (assembly GCF_011630105.1). Classification (NCBI taxonomy): domain Eukaryota; kingdom Metazoa; phylum Echinodermata; class Crinoidea; order Comatulida; family Comatulidae; genus Anneissia; species Anneissia japonica. The sequence goes on along the minus strand of NW_022687593.1, from coordinate 42,919 downwards.
TTTTTATGCTGAATATGATATATAATAATATGGTTATGTAAATCTGAGGGTGAATATATTCCGTCTATCATTGAAGTGAGTTATTTTTGAATTTGAAAAATAAATATGTATTCTTGTAAATAATTTCAAACATCAGCAAATTTTTTTCTAAAATTAGCTGATCAAATATAATGTTTATTAAATAAGTAGCACATTAATAATGAATGGATTTTCAAAACAGAGGATTATCTATTTGTAAATTTTAAATGTAGCCCTAGTGGTTGAAATAAAAACTGTTCAAAACTTCAAATTGGATACACCATAGAACATTAACATAAAAGGTGAGCTATGGTTTCAGGCTTTAGATAACAAAAATAACATAGCTTACAATTTGTAATTCCCTCGGTTGTTAAAATATTATTCAAACTTATATATTAGAACCATTTAAGTTTGCTATCATCTCTACACCAGTCATATGCTCCTTGTGTTCCAACACATTTCATCCGCAGTGTGTAGGAGTAAACCTTTCAGGGAGACGAGCACCATTTATCTGCTCACAATGTAAGAGCATGCCTGGCCATATTGCTAACCTGCAATCATCACTAGCAAAATTAACCGGTGGGATTCATGACATGATGATGGAGAACAAAAACTTAAGAACAGAGAATGAAAAGCTATTGGAAAAGATCGACGAACAATCAAAAACCCACAACCAATTAAGGAAAGAAATCAATGAAATTTGGGCCGCGATAAACCAATCTTCAAATGCAAATTGTACTGAAAATGGCCACCAACATAATGATAAAGGTGTGATAATGATGGAACGCGATACACTGATCATAGGTGACTCAATCATTAAACATATTAGTGAAAATGGCTTACATAATACCAAGGTTCAGTGTCTTCCAGGAGCAAAAATCGAAGAAATTAAAATTCCTTGAAATCGGAATCATTAGATGGCATAAACACCATTATATTACACTGTGGTACGAACAATTGCGTCAATGATGGATTGGTGAACAAAGCAACAACCGAATACGAAACACTACTACAAGAGGTAAAAGCTAAAACACCCAACACTAAGGTTATTGTATCTACAGTATGCCCAAGACTAGACAGTGTGAACCACCAATCCAGAGTGAACAAGTTGAACTCACAACTCAAGTCAATCGCTAAAGAACATAAATGTGAATTAATAGACAATGATGCGCAATTCAAAGTATCTGAAACCGGGGTATGTCTCAAAGATTACCTCAACAGAAGTGGCCTACATCTAAGCAAAAGGGGAACTACTCAACTGCTAAAAAACTTCAACAATGTACATAAAGTAATCAGGAAGCAAAGAAACCATAAACAACAGAACAACCGTTCAAAAACAAAACGCAATATCGACCGCCATCAACAAAACTATGCTTATCATGAAGAGAAGAATTCTACAGGCTATGGTTGCTACTACTGTGGAGAATCAAACCACTCTACAAGAAATTGCAGATATGGCGACTCTATAAGATGCTTTAATTGCAATTAACTTGGTCACAAATCTCACCATAATGTATGTAATGATTATTATAACGACTACTATTATTATGAATGGAGGTATGGCCAGGAAGAAAGTGCCGTTTCAATTAACAACTTATTTGAAAATGGTAATTATACCCAGCCTGTAAATAAGAAAAACCATACTAAAATTGAAATAGATAACTACAATACTAACCCAACATTAAAATGTACTAACAGATTCAGTGTTCTTAATGACGAACAAGAAAATTATCTAAAAATTGGTTCCAATAATTCCAACTCCAACAGCCATATTAATAAGGATTATAGTCTAATTTATAAGAAAGGTAGTGGTACCAATACTAATAACAAAAAATATAAAAAAATAAGAAGAAGTAAGAAGAAACAAAAATTTAGTAACCCGGGTGTTAAAATTGTGTACAATAATATTAGGGGCTATAAAAGCAAACAGTATGATGTTGCTAAACTCCTGAATTCTAATAAAGAAATACAAATATTTGGAATAACAGAAACCTTCCTAACATGTTGCTAAACTCCTGAATTCTAATAAAGAAATACAAATATTTGGAATAACAGAAACCTTCCTAACAACCAATGAAGTAATAAAAATTCCTGATTTTAGATGGATTGGAAAAAACCGCCTATCTTCTTTCAAGAAGAGTCAAGGAGGAATTGGATTCTTAATAAAACACAATATCAAAATAATTGATGACAATCTATTCGAATCAAAATCAGACGAACTTGAGAGACTATGGATTAAGGTCCAGCTAAACAACAGCATTGACCCAACTTACTTATGCATCACCTATTTCCCCTGTGACGGTACCAATAAAACTTTAACATGCGAACTCTATTGTGAACTTCTCTCGGAAGTAATTCTAATACAAAATGAAGTTAGTAATGCAAATATAATTATTTTAGGTGATTTCAATGGTAAAATTGGACATAGCATTAAACAAGGTGATAATATAGTTAACTATAACGGTCAATGTCTACTAAATTTCTGCGAAGACAGTAAATAAATAAACAACAAAAAATAAATAACAGTAAATAGCACTAACAAATGTAGCGGTAAATATACCTGGGTTAAGGGTAACTCCACTAGTATATTAGATTACATACCGGTACTAGTTTCTCAAAGTGTATATAGCATCACTAATGAACTTATTATTGATGAATTGTGTATATATCACCTTGGAAGTGATCATAACATGATGTTATTAGAATTAGTAGACAATAAATTATAAACAAAAAGTAATATTAATAAGCAAGAAAAAAAATACTATTAATAAAATAACTTGGAACATAAATAAAGATACCGATTGGGCACCATTTCAGAAAGAAATTGAATACAAGTTTAAAAACTGGGATCCATCTTCCTTAAATGCCAATGAAGCATGGGAATTTTGGAAAAACAACGTTATTGCTTCTGCTGAAAATTCGATAGGTCACAAAAACAACGATAGAAAACGCAAAGCATGGTATGATGAAGAAATTGATAATTGTATTGGGAAGAGAAAGGATGCTTGTAGATTACATCGGCAATATTGTAAATTACAGGGTAGTGAGTCTTACAATCAAGAAGAATGTGACTCATTGTGGAAAGATTATCAAGAGATTATTCAGAGCAACTACTTGGCATTAATTAATCAAATATCAAAGTTACAATATTAGAATAGCACCCACTGAATGAAGTCTGTAAAATTATTAAGGAAAGAGGTTTAGGTATAAATATTTTTGATGTAAAAATCGGCAGTTTATTCTGGGCAGACGATATTATTTTAATTGGAGATAGTGAGATTTAGAATTACTTTTGAATGCGGCAAATGATTTTGCTACAAAATGGAAAATGATTTTTAATTTTGATAAGTCCAATGTCATTGTAACTGGGCAACGCTTTAATATATATAGGAAATGGCCAATTGATAATTTCATTAATGAAGCTAATAATTATAAATATTTGGGAATGTTTATATCTAGAAACATAAAAGATACCTGTCACATAGATGAAATAGTTAAAAAGGGAAATAGAGTAATATCGTATATAAAATCTATTATTAATGGACAGGAAGATTTGAACAGAATATATTATGGGGATATTCTTTGGAAAGCGATTGGAATACCAACTATAAATTATGCAAGCAGCATATGGTTTTGCAATAACAAAACATCTATTGACAAAATTGAAAATTTACAATACCAAATGGCCAGATACCTATTAAAAGCACCCAGATATGTCGCAAAGGAAGCCTTATATGGTGAATTGTATGTCGCAAAGAAAGCCTGGTGAACTTGGCTGGCAAACAATTGAATCTATTCAATCAGAAAGATTATTAACTTACTTTTATAGACTAAAAAATATGGAAGAACACCGCTGGCCAAGATTATTATTTAGGGCTCTGCTTGCGCTTAAAGAAAAACTGAGTTGGAAATGGCTTCAAAATATTGAATCCATTTTAAATAAATTTGATCTACAAATGTTCTTTAACATTGACTATTGTACAAAATGGCTTAATGGCTTCAAAGAAAAAAATATTAAAAAAGATAACATAAGTTGGTATAACAATGCTTTAAGTAAATCATCCTTACATAAGATACAAAAGTGAACCTAAAATGGAAAAGTATTTATTAGAAAAGTGTAACTTTCATGCTTCAAGTTTAAAAATTAAAGCTCGTTCTAACTCACTACTACTTGAAGGAAGAAAGGAATCCTGGTCACCTTAAAATTTAGGCTTATGCTTATTATGTGACTGCGTGACAAAGGAAACCATCAATCATTTTGTATTTGATTGTACCAGATTAAAGAACATTAGAACTTTAATATTTGACCAACTTAAAGAGGAGTTATACAAAAAGGATTTACATA
>NW_022687593.1:16560-38461 GCF_011630105.1 Anneissia japonica | reverse complement strand
ATTGTATAAACCCTATTAATTATACTATTGCGAGTAAAGTTTTCGATAATCATTGTAAATTACTTTTAACGATGGCATGGAAAGAACGAAATGATATATATAATACTTTTCTATTGCAAGACTAATATTTCTGGTTTTAATGTTATTGAATTAAATTTACAATATTTACTCTGTTATATGTATATATGCATATGTATGTGTTTGTGTATGTATGTGTATATGTATGTATGTATGTGTGAATATGTGTGTGGGAGGGGTGTGTGTATGTGTGTGCTTCTATGCATGTATGTATTGTGTGTGTATGTATGTATGTATGTATGTATATGTAAGCATGTATGTGTGTGTATACATATATATATATATATATATATATATATATGTATATGTATATATATATGTATATGTGTATATATATGTTTGTGTGTATGTGTATATGTATGTGTACGTGTATAAGTGATGTATTAACCAACTTACTTATATTATTAGTATTAGTATTTATTTTTATCTCTATTACTATTTTTGTAAACCCTTTTTTATTTATATTTCGTTCTACCGCAGTATTTTCTTACTATATTTTATCACAGTAATTAAGTTTTTACTGATTTTGTTATTGTTGCACGTCTTTACGGCTGTGCCTCTGTTATAAAAGAGAAGCAATAAAGTTACTTACTTACTTACTACACAAGAAATTATTTATACAGAATGTTTTCAATTCCTCATCAGTTATAAAAAAAAAAATCATTTTGCTGAACAATTTAGTTCCTTCCTATTATTATTTTTTATTTGTTTTACTCAACATAGAATATTATTTTTAGCAACCTTTTTTTTACACTGTAACAAGAATTTATATAAGCTGAAACGTACACATCAAGTTGCTGAAGTTGTGACCATGCATGGAATAACGCATTTATACCCTGATATTCTAAAAAAATTAATATTCATTTTAAATTCTTTACAAAATACACCACGTTCTTTGAATCTACCTTTACTGTCGAAGAAATCTTCAACATATTTTTACCTTTCTCGTGATTTGTAAAAAAAAGGTGGTCACCAATTTTTATGTTGTCATTAAAGCCAGATGTTTTTTTACGAGTACCATCATCAGTTGTTGCTATGCAATATTTAGAAATATCAGACCAAAATAATTTTTCCCATTTGGCATTGGTTAAGTAGAGTCTCCTGACCCATGAAATCTTACTATCTTACGGCCAGCCCCCCCCCCCCCGGTCGGAGAGACAAACCACAATTCGCCGGGGAGAAGAAAAACATTGTAAAGTATATGTATTTTTCATGTATTAGTAGACCCCAGAACCGATTCGATTAAATAAGCCTTTGAAGCCCTTAAATTGTCATATTTTTCTTGGGCTTCGCCCCCTGGAACGCTTCGAGAGATTTTGAGCGGCGCCTGACCACGCCCATTTTTTTCGTCATGGACACTAGCCTCCCCCCCCCCTTGTCGGGGAGCTCAGACCCTCCGTCGGGCAAATCCTGGCGCCATCACTGTTAAAATTGGTAAAGATAAGATTAAATAAGTACTTTTGACAGAGCTATAGCGATTTGATAACAGTAACTCTTCCAAGTAGAATAAGGTATTGAATTCAGTTTTTCCCAATCCATTTCAATTTCTTATCCTTGCATAAAAACTCTGAACTACGGTATTTGATTTGAATCCGATCCATACTGTCTGGGTTTTATCAAGACCAAGAAAACACATTGATTTAAATTCTTCCAAATTAAGATCTCAAATCGCTTTCGGTTTCGTCTAAAAGGATTGTGGTATCATCTGCAAACATAGACAGTTTTTATTCAATATTATTTATTTTGATCTCTTACTACTGCGTAGAATAATGGCTGTATTTTGATATTAATAGAGGACCTGACTAAGATTTATATGCACTTGTATGAACCCTAGGACCAACATGGGATGTGTGCCAAAATCTATATCCGGGACGAAAAGCCTGAAAATGACCACACAAAATAATACCACGCCCCCTCTTTCATTGGAAGTGTTACTTTAAAGGATCAAATTTTAGAAATATCGTCATAATCACAAGTCCCATTCATATGGAAATTAGTTTGAATATGCAAAATAGGGGACGTTTGGAAGTGCTACATTAATGGTAGGCTAGACAAACTGAACATATTGCAGACAAGGGTTTTTCTTAATTTAATGAACACCTATGATGAGGAGATACAGTTTCATAAATCACACTGTGGTCACATGTCCTGTTTATAAACACATTAGCTTAAATATGCAAAAAAATAAATAAAAAATAAGGGCCACGCTCGACCTTTCTTATTATTAGAGGCACTGCATTATTAGGCCATCTGAACATTTTGCAAATAAAGATATTTTTAAATGAACATATATGATAAGGGGATAAAACTACAAAAATCACTGTGGTCAGGTATCTTGTTCATATGTAAATTAGCTTAAATATGCAGAAAATAGTGGCTACGTACGTTTTATTTAAAGCACTACTTTAAATAGTTGGCTAGACAATCTGAACATATTGTAAAGAAGTGTGTTCTTTTAAAAATTAAAATATATGATGAGGTGTTTACGTTTCAAAAATCACACTGTGGTCACGTGTCCTGTTTATATGCAAATTAGCTTACATCCGATGTTTGTGATACATTTTGCGAAAAAATTCTGGCTGGAAGAATGTTACCCTGAGCGCCTGGCGAATATGCGTAACATAGGGTAGTTTGCTAAAATCTCATGAATTATTCATAATCATCCTTTAAATAGAATGTATTTTGCGCATTTTTTTAAAGTCTGTGTCAGCCTCAGTGATCAGCAGTTCTGTGCATCGCTCGCGCGAATATAACTGGATTGTCTATAGATAGAACGGCACTACGTACCCATTCACTTTTACGGCCTCGAGATTCAGCTTTTGTATGAGCTTTGTTGTATTTTAATTAATTAATGCAAGAATAAAACAAGTGATAGAGTAGATTATGAAGTTTATTTACAATTTACATTTACTGTCAGTCTGAAAATACAAAATACTATTTAATAGTCGTTTTTCAAGTCTGTGTGTGAGCATGAACGATCTGCTGCTCCCCTGTGGGTGTGTAGGCCTATTAGAAGAAAATTCGCTTGATGCTGCGAGGACATCGAAAATTATGCCCATACAGTGTGGTCCATTGGCGATATTTACGATAGACAAGGCTTAACGCCAAGGATTTATTCATCATAATTATGTGATCATCCGTCATTTCCTGCTTTCATTCATTTCATATATTTATTCAGCCAATACACATTTACAATGGCGTAGCTAGGGGGTCAAGGGGGGGGGGACGTGCCCCGGGCGCCAGGTTTGAGAGGGCACTGAAATGGAAGAATGACAGTAAAAAAATAAGCACTTTTTAGGAAAAAGACGACGAAATTGATGTATTCCGTCAGGCCATGAATATTTTTCCAGTTAATAATAAGAATTTGAATGTAGTTGTTTTTATTGGCAAATTTATAGATTGTGATTTCTTTTCAGTCCATTTTCGATCGTTTTTTTTTATCCTATTCTGTAAAGACTACATGACTAATGCTCATCCTGCCATATCTCGAGCTATGATGGGAAAAGCGAGACTCTGCTTTGGCACTACTTAGATTGAGGGTAATGAAGCAGACAACATTGCTAACTTTTATCATGTTATTACATTGGCGGATCTGGGGGGGGGGGTCAGGGGTCCTGACCCAACCTTGGAAAAAAAAATGCTCTGTGTACCGGTACACACATATTTATTGTAATAAGAAAGAAAAAAAAAATTACCTGACCGTTTACAAAAGGGGAAAACCTTAAATTTTGATTAAAAGACACTTCAGAAGTTTCTGAAGTTTCATTTCTAGCCATCTAAGAACCAAAATTTTCCCGGGGAGGACCCCCGACCCCCGTTTTATTTGGGGTTCATCGATTTATTGAAAAAAGAATATGTATGCAGCGACTCAATTGTTGTTATGTACTATACATACACCCATAGGGTGTCAGTGCATTTGTCCGAAGGTCCTTTTGTCCGGAGGGCCTTTGGTCCGTTGGTCCGAAGGGCCTTTTGTCTAAAGGTCCGTTTGTCCGAAGTAATTAATTCAAATATAGACAAAAATATATTTGAAGAAAACACATGTTCGGGACCACCATGTAGGTCTATATTGGCTAACAATATACAATTATTGCTAGCATGACTTGTCAGCTCAATTTATGTATATTTTTAACAAATTATTAGAAATTAAAAAGATTCCAAGCGAATGGAGCGTAAGTATAATTTTTTAATGTTTAAGCAGGAGACAGAAAATATTTTAATTACAATAGGGGAATTTAAGTAACTTCCATCCAGTGTTTGGAAAATCAAAGTAGATACATTGACAATGGTGGCGAAAGCCTCTGAATAGATAATCTACTAATATGTAGAAAATACATATATATTTTTCCCCGACGAATTGTATTTTTTCTATTTTGGGGGGGGGGGGGAAAAACGGGGGAGCAACACATTTTCTAGGGGGAATTTTTCCCACCCCTGTGCCCCCTGTAGTGCCGCCACTGCATATTAAAGCAAATAAAAGAAGCATTAGACATGATTCGTATCATAGTACTTTAAATTATAATTCATAATACTACTGGTAATAGTTCAACTAAAATTCTCACTGGGAACATCTCCCCACAATCGAGAGAGGAATTTTACAGATGGGAGTTAGAAAGATTTTCGTACATTTCGCAAAATAAAGGAAATATATATATTTTTTAAATGGTGAGGCAGCGCAAATGGATGCGGGAGGTGACAAGAAACTAGTATTTTTTTTACTTGGCCTTATATGTTAGGGAAAATATTTGGGAATATTGTTTTAGAAAAGTGATCTTTCTTAATTTACTCCAGAAATTGTAAGGAATTGTTTTACTGCCGTATAACCTGCATTCCTGGAAAAAAGGTCACTATTTCGGACTAATGGGTCTTCGGACCAAAGACCCTTCGGACCAATGGGCCTTTGGGCCAAAGACCTTTCGGACCAAAGGTACGCACCCCACACAGGGTAGGGCTACTAGTATTTACAGTAATAACAATGAGAATTTTACTTGACCGTTTTCAAGCGGAGGAAAACCTTAAAATTTAAAGAACTTGAAAGTCATTAAAGGACACCTCAGAAGTCGGGAAAGCTCATTTCCTGCTATCTAGTGATCAACATTTTCCCGGAGGAAGGACCCCGCACCCCCTTCCTCTTTGGGGTTATCCATTCATAGAAAAAAGAACGCGTAAGCAACTCAATTTATTTTATGTACGTATACACACATAAATAGGCCTATTTACTGTAATAAGAATGAGAAAGTTTACCTGACCGTTTTCAAGAGGGGGAAAACCTTGAATTTTGAAGAACTCATTTCCTGCCATCTAAGAATCAAAATTTTCCCGGGGGGGGGGGGACGCCCGGACCCCCAATTTTTTTGCGTTTTTATGAAGAAAAGTCTGACCCCCACCTAAATGTGAACCTAGAACTCCCTGCTATATGGACTGCCACAAAAACATTTGCACCGTCTTCAATTAATTCAAAATTCGGCTGCACGTCTAATCACTAAAACTCCAAAATATGCACATATTACCAACATTCTGAAAGATTTACACTAGCTTCCTCTAACGCACCGGATTATTTACAAAATTTTGCTGATCGTTTTTAAATTCAAAACTGACTTGGTTCCAGAATACATCGCAGATATGCTCCATTGGTATGCTCCTAAACGTAACTTACGTTCTTCCAATCAACTTCTCCTGCATCAGCCCAAATCACACAATTCCTGGGGAGACAGAACCTTTTCTGTTGCTGCTCCGCGCTTGTGGAACAATCTGCCTTTCACAATTAGATCCTGTGAGTCAATAAATACTTTCAAATTGTCTCTGAAATCACATCTGCTAAGAGATGCCTTTCCGACATTAGACGGTAAGTAGTTAGGAAATAAGGAATAAGAAAAGTCACGATGATACTTGCATGTAACTTGAATGAATAGGAAAGGAAACTGAAAGGATAAGATTGTAATGATTGGAAACTTGAGGTTAAAAGTCTGATAATTTTTTCTCTAAGAAAAAAAAAGGAAAAGAACAGGAATCTTAAGAAATATAATGAAAAGTAATGGTTAAGGAAACATAAGAAAGAAAAGAAAAGGTCACATGAGAAAGAACAAGGTAAGAAAGATAAGGTAACATGAGAAAGAAAAGGGAAAGATAAGAAATGGAAACATAAGAAAGACAAAGAAAAGGAAAGAACAGGAAACTTAAGAATTATAATGGAAAGGATTGGATAAGGAAACAAAAGAAAGAAAAATGAAAGAAAAGAAAATGTCACATAAGAAAGAACAAGGAAAGAAAATGAAGGTAACATGAGAAAGAAAAGAGAAAGAAAAGATAAGGAAACATAAGAAAGACAAAGAAAAGGAAAAGAACAAGAAACTTAAGAAATATAAATGAAAAGGAATGGATAAGGAAACATAAGAAAGAAAAATGAAAGAAAAGAAAAGGTCACATGAGAAAGAACAAGGATAGAAAGTGAAGGTAACATGAGAAAGAAAAGAGAAAGGAAAGATAAGGAAACATAAGAAAGACAAAGAAAAGGAAAAGAACAGGAAACTTAAGAAATATGATGAAAAGGAATGGATAAGGAAACATAAGAAAGAAAAATGAAAGAAAAGAAAAGGTTACATGAGAAAGAACAAGGAAAGAAAGTAAAGGTAACATGAGAAAGAAAAGAGAAAGAAAAGATAAGGAAACATAAGAAAGACTTAAGAAATATGATGAAAAGGAATGGATAAGGAAACATAAGAAAGAAAAATGAAAGAATAGAAAAGGTCACATGAGAAAGAACAAGGAAAGAAAGATAATCTGACATGAGAAAGTAAAGAGAAAGAAACATAAGGAAACATAAGAAAGACAAAGAAAACGAAAGTACAGGAGAATTGAGAAAGATAACGAAAAGGAATAGATAAGGTAACATAAGAAAGAAAAAATGAAAAGAAAACAAAAGGTCACATGAGAAAGAACTAAAAAAGAAAGATAAGGTAACATGAGAAAGGAATAGACAAGTAATAAAAAAAAGAAAATAAGGAAACAAGGAACACATCAGAAAGGTAAGGTAAGTAATTTTTGGTAACATAAGGAAGATAAGGATAAGATAAGAAAAGAGAACATAAGATGCAATGAAATAAAATGCAAAATATTCAAGGAAAAACTGACAAGTTAATATATGATAGAAAGGATGGTATTACTTTGAGAAAATGAAAAGGTTCGTTTACTTTTTGATTTCTTGTGCTGCTTAATTGTCAATAATAATAAAAAAAATTAACATGTTTACACTTTGTTATTTGTGATTCCTGTTGTTCTCTACCTGTTGTTTTGACACTGCGCCTTGAGCACCAATTTTTGGGGGTGATGTTTGGGCTTTAAAAATCGTTATTATTATTATTATTAATATTATTATTATTATTATTATTATTATTATTATTTAGGTATTATTATTATTCATTATTATACTTATTCGAGCACTGTTATTATTATTATTACAGTATTATTATTATTATTATTATTATTATTATTATTATTATTATCATCATTATTATTATTGCTACTTATTCGAGCACTGTTATTATTATTATTACAGTATTATTATTATTATTACTATTATTATCATCATTATTATTATTGCTATTTTATTCATCATATTTTTTGTTGTTTTATTTTTTGTTTTATGTATGGGCCCATGTAGGCCTATATATTTAATAATTAGAAATAATTATAATTAATTGTAAAACATATATAATGTTAACAATAATATAGGCTAGGCTAGACCTAACCAATTATATTAATGATACCCAATCTATCGATAAAAACATCCATTTGATTAATTAAACAGCAGCTTTTCGAGTGGCAGTGCCGAGAGAAAACTGCAGTGTTTTGGCACTGCGGCAGTGCCGATAGAAAATCGGAGCTTTTTGGCAATGCAGCAATAATACCAATAGAAAATAACAGCTTTTTTCGCACTGTGGCAGTGCCAATAGAAAACAGGAGCTTTTTGGCACAGCGGCAGGGCCGACAGAAAACAGCAGCTTTGTTTCGCACTGCGGCAGTGCCGATAGCCTCAGCCAAATTCGACCGCGATGTAGGCCTATAGGACACTTTGTATTTATTATATGTTCTCAGTCAATTCGATTCATTGAATGATTACTAAATATCCTATTCTGATAATTATATGATAAATATGCGTATTGACTTAAAAGTTATATGAAGACTGCGGGAAGGGAAGACTATTCTACACTAGGACCTCTTACTATGTGGTTTAAAATAAATTAAAATTTTGTCCTCTTAAAAAAAATATCCCCCACCCCCTGAACAAAAATTAAATAGGCCTACTGTACCATGACTGTACATAGTCTAGGCCTACTTACACTATTGTTTTGTCGTAGAAACAGGTCTCTTAACTTTACAATCTACAATCATTGACAAATATACATTAGGCCTAAAAGTTTTTTTTGTAGTGTATTTTACTTTGGCGTATGGTGCTCAACTTTTTGTTGTTAATAAATTGTTTTATCTATGTTAAATTTGTGATTAAGTAATTCATTTAAAGACTTCTTGTCATTATTTTAGTTAAAACAAGTTTTATTAGGATGGGTGCAGAAAGAATATTGATATGCGGAAAAGTAAAAATAACCCCACCTCCCGATTTGTTTTTTTTTATGTGACGCTAAGCAATACAATGCATCATTTCGAGATCTAGTTTCTTGTATACTTGTTCATTAGGTGTTGCTTTACTCTTTTTCAAAAGGGAAAAAGGTCGCTGCTTGTTACCATTCCACGATAAATAAAAATTGGCAAGTCCAATTAGTTTCAAATTTGGCAAAATGCAATGAATGAATTTGGTGACTATTAATTATCGCAATTCTGGTTAAAAAATATTATTTGTTGGTTTTTCAACAATTTTCAGTCATCATAATTGTTCATGTAAAAAAACAAAAACATTTTCGTACCATAGCTCTACTCTTACTCATTACAAAACTCTGTACAAAACTGATTAAAATAGAAAAATCCAATATGAAACTAACAACGAGACACGCTATGTTGATGAAAACAAAATACGGCCAAGGCTTCATAGGCTACAAGATTACCGTACACACATGAACTGTTTTATCTATTAAAGATGTATTGTCCCATGCTAAATACCCAAAAAAAAATCATAAAAATATTTTTTGAAATTAACTTGCCCATTTTGAAGTAACATAAAAGTTATCAACTTGAACATAGCAATTAGTGTATTAAAAAAATGGCAAGCTACCCATCAGTTTATAGCGAAAAATAATAGAAACACTTCCAGTCACTGAAACTGTTTTATTATTGGTGATCAACTTCCCCAGGGGATCACCTCTTATTGTCAGGTTCTTTTTCTTCTTTTTGGTGATAAGCGGATCACATCTTGTTATTGTCAGGATCATCATCATCTTCTTTTTGGTCTTATACACATCTAGATGTGTATAAGAGACAGATACACGAATGAATACACATTATCCAGCTGACTGTTGCTCATTGACACTTTTTGCATTGAGGCTTGATATTGTTCGACTTTCATTTTGGTGATGATGCGGTCTGCTACCGTTCCTTTCCTGCTAGGCTTTTTGGCGGTTGGGTCTTTTTTACACCATCGTCCTTTATGGACTGCAAGCCCATGTTTGGTAGGGTAAGTCATTCCGCAATCAATACATGAAAATTTGAAAGACTTTTCCTGTGGTAAATTTGAAACATCCGTTTCTGTTATTGCTGGGATTAGTGGTCGTTTCATAATATGTTGAGCCTTTGTTTTTGAGATAGATATTTTCATACCTGCTTCCTTTTGTGCATATTCATTTAGGTGGGTCACTCGACTGCTCGCATCCTGAACATTTTTATTTATTAAGGCTGCATCATCAGCAAACTCCAGATGCTGTCTCTTATACACATCTAGATGTGTATAAGAGACAGTCCCTGGGCGATAATAACGACTCAATGGTATAATGGCTTGTGGTGTCCCCCAAGGTTCTCTTCTTGGTCCTCTTTTGTTTCTTCTTTACATTAATGATTTACCCAACTCCTCTAAAATGTTAACTTTTTACCTTTATGCTGACGATACCACCATATTCTGTTTAGATTCTAACCTTGTTTCTCTTTTTCACTCCATTATTCATGAACTAAAAAATGTCACTGAATACTTTAATGTTAATGAACTTTCATTTAATGTTAAAAAATGCAACTTCATGCTGTTCGGAAGCCGCCACAAATCCAAATTTGACGAGATCGGTAGTATTTATATAGGGGACCACCCAATTGCACTCGTTCAACACACTAAATTCTTAGGTATTGACCTTGAACTTCATTTCAAAAATCATATAAAAGAAGTTGATCTGAAAATAGCAAAAAATATTGGTATTACTTATCGTCTTTCTTTCTTTCTTCCAAGTCATATACTGCTCTCCATTTACTCATCCCTTGTTCTTTCTTTTATTAGTTACTGCAATATTATCTGGGCAAACAATTAAAAATCCAATCTTGAACAAATTCACAAGTTCCAATAAAAAAAGCTGTCCGTATAATTTCAGATGCTCCATTCCTTGCTCACTCTGCTCCGCTTTTTTGCTTTGAGTCAGTTGTCTGTTTTTGATATAAATATTTTACAACATTGTATCTTTGTTTATGAAGTTACTAATTTCCTTCTCCCTACTAACCTTTACTTCTTCTTTAAAAATTCAGATTTACATCCTTACAACACCAGAATTCGTGACAACCTTCACCTTCCTCTACCCAAACTTACTTATCAAATCAAAATCAAAGTTTATTTTTCTAATACCCTTATATTATTGACAAATTTTTGCCTAATCATTTTCTCCACTTCCCCCTCTGCTCCATGTTGTATCCATGTTTTGTATTAGTACTTGTTTCGTTTATGAATTTATTCCAAGAAATATATGCTTTCGTAATTATATGGGTCGCTCGTTACAAGTTCCACTTGATAATTGTTTTTTTTTTCCTTTTTGTCACTTGGCGTATACTTTTTGAGCAGTGCCCTCTTTCACACAAGTCTTCTTTTTTTTTTTTTTTTTTTTATGAAATCCGGCTGTTTAATGTTTATCATTTGTTATCAAATTGTGTGAAGAAATAAATGTTTATTTAAATTGAATATATAAAATATGTCTGTAATGTACTCAAAGTTGTATAGCGCCCTCTATTATTGTAAGAGCAGAGAAAGTTCGGGTTGTTGTGGTTGTTGAATATGGTGGATAATAAAGACAACAGGTTTGGATTACTTAGATGTGGTTTTGTTTTTCATTTGTCTCAGTAAGTGAACGAGAGACATAACATCAAAGGTCAGAAAGTGCATTTCCGGTCATTTTTTAGCAAACTCTTTTATTAGACGAAATAGAAACATGAATGTTCCGAACAAATTGATACCAAAATTAACTCTCTACCATCAGTGGTTGCGGAGATATTAGAACCATATGTCTATGACCTTGAAACACGTCAAAGGTCAGAAACAGCATTTCCGATCATTTTTTAGCAAAATGTTCTATTAGAGCAAATAGAAACACGAACGTTCCAAACGAATTGGCACCGAAAATAAATCTGTACCACCAGTGGTTGCGGAGATAATCACGACTCAATGGCTATCTTATATAAAATATGTCAAATATCAAAAATGGTATTTCCGGTCATTTTTTAGCAAACTCTTTTATTAGACGAAATAGAAACATGAATGTTCCGAACAAATTGATACCAAAATTAACTCTCTACCGCCAGTGGTTGCGGAAATATAAGGATAATATGGCTATGACCTTGAAACATGTCAAAGGTCAGAAACAGCATTTCCGATAATTTCTTAGCAAAATGTTTTATTAGAGTCGTTTGCGCGTGGTAACGTGCGCATACGCGTGAGTCAAAATTTATATATGCTAAAAATGATGCCTATATTTAATCAGTTATACCTCCTTAGGATGAATGATGACCCCCCCCCCATTTTTATTACATATTCTGAAAGCACATGAGTTGTAGATATTATTGTATAGATCATTATGGCTGATCGGACATTGTGACGTCATCATACTGAATTCTGAATTCAAAGAAACTGAATTTTATCTTTGACGTTATTTTTGAACATACGCATTTGAGCGTATCTCGCTTATCCTTGATCGATCATCTCCAAAATTTAAGTATGTTATAGCTCAGACAATTTTCTTTCATATATGTGACATTTTTTTACATTTTAATGACGATATCACGGTCAAAATAAATGTTTTTTCTGATCCCAACCCCTCATTTTTCTTTCCTCAAAATTTTGATGACCTCATATCATCTTAACCCTTCCTCATCTCTGAGTCAAGGTTAAATGTCATGTACCTTAATTTTCAGTTCGCGTGTCATATTGTGCGCGTACGCGTGCGTCAATTCTTTTAATGCATAAAATCATGCCTATTTTTAATCAGTGGATTGGATTGGATTGGATTTATTCGGTGTAAACACCAAAGATAGCCCACGAAAGTCTAGAAGAAGACTTGTTTCCAGTGGGGTCCTTCTGGTGGTGATTGGGCAGTACACCGGGAGACTATCCCCTACTCTTTTCCGAAGAGTGTACTGCGTTATTTAACGTGCGCATGGACCATAATGCACTTGGGATCAACGGCTTAAACGTCTCATCCGAAAGACGGTGCGCTATTGTAACTTGTATTTCAGCCCTCTAGCTGAAACACAAGGAGAGGCAGCGATAGGAATTGAACCAGTTATAGCTCCTTAGGATGAACCGCGACCCCCAATTTTTATTACATATTCTGAAAACACATGAGTTGTAGATATGATTTTATAGATCATTGTGACGTCATCATATTGTCATCTGAATTTGAAAAATGAATTTTTATATATGACGTAATAATTTTTATTACATTTGAGTATGTTATAGCTGAAACAATTCTCTTTCAGACGTGTACCATTCATTTATCATTTAGATGACGTCATCATGGACAAAATGAATGATATTTTGGTCCCTTTCATCTCTCTTTCTCCATATCTGTGAATTTTCACGACAGAGGGCGGCAGACTATATTTCGACCCTATCAGACTGATATAAAGTTTATATGAAGGGAAAATTCATTGTGTGTTAAAATTTGAAAATTCTCAATAACACTTTTTTATATATAGGACTAATTTAAAGCACCTTTTTTAGGTCATTTTCAGCATTCAAAAATTTTCCATAATTTACGCACCGTGTGCTTAATTTCACGTGCACAGCTAGCACGTACTGAGCAAGAAATTTTGTTTTGTTATATATTTTAGGTTCCTGAGACTCTATTCACAAATTTCCATTCTTTTTCAGTCATTTTATGGCCAATAACAATGCCGTACGCGCGTAATATGATATATCAAATATAAGAATCCACGTGTGCGCCTTTGTCGACATACAGTGAAAATATGCCAAAATCATGCCTATCTTTACTCAGTTTTAGCTCCTTTACATGCATGGTGACCCGTAATTTATTACCGTCACCGTTGCCGTCTCCAGCAAAGGAAAAACACCTCTATTGCCTTCCTGGACTTTCGAAAAGTTTTTGAAAGTGTTTGGAGGGATAGTTTAATGAAAGCAATTTGGAGATCAGGTATTAGGGGTAAGGTCTGGAGAGTTATCGATGAATTATATGAAAATGTTAAGGGAAAGGTTTATTTTGGATCAATTGACACAGACTTTTTTGATATTGATCAAGGGGTGAAACAGGGATGTGTGTTATCCCCTGTACTTTTTATTAATGAATTTACGAAAATACTAAAGTCAAATGATCTTGGCACCAGAATCAATGATGTATTAGTTGGTAGCCTATTTTGGGCTGACGATGTTGTGCTTTTAGCTAACACTGAAAACGAGATGGAAAAATGCTAGACATTGCAGGTAAATTTGCACAAGAATGGAAGTTAAATTTTAACTTTGACAAGTCAAATATTTTGGTTATGAGAAAACATGTTAATAAAGAAAAGAAATGAAAATTAGGGTAGGGTTATATTACAGAAGCAGAATCTTACAAATATGTGAGTGTAATTATATCACGGAAATTAAATGATCATATGCAATTTGATAATGTCATCCGAAAAGGTCAGAGATTAATTGCATATATAAAATCAATTATTAGTAACTTAGACAATTTTAACAAAGTTTACTATGGAGATATTCTGTGGCAGTCAGTTGCCCTTCCTTCCATAAATTACGGCTGTTCTGTATGGTGTACTTTAAGCAATCTTGATATAACAAAATTGGAACGCTTACAACTTCAAATGGCGCGTTATATACTTAAAGCACCTAGGAACACACCTTGTGCCGCATTGTATTTGGAACTCGGATGGTCTTCCATCAATGAGCTACATAAAATTGCCCGTGTGAAATACTTCAGCAGGATAATTAAAAGGAGCACACATCGTTGGCCCAAATTTCTACTTCTTGCTATGTTCCTGTGATTTTAAAGATTTAAGATATAAATTTCTATATTGTATAAATGATAATTTGATAAGAAGTGAGTCTGAAGATATTTACAATGCACTACTTAATAAGGAGGAATGTTGTTATTCTCAAACGCTTATTTTAAGAAAATTGGATGACATTTGGATTAATCAAAGGAGAGATGATGTTCAAAACAAATCACCCCTCTCAGTTTATGCATCCTTAACAACCCCATCCTGTATTACAACATTACCTTATTGATAAAACGGACTTTGAGGGGGTTGCATTGAAATTTAAACTTAGATCAAATATGCTACCATTAAATTCTAGAACATCAAATTGGTCCACAAATAATAATGAAAAATGTACCCTATGCAATTTAAATTCAGACGAGAATACTGGACATTTCCTCTTAGTTTGCCCAGCCCTATAAAATATACGTGTTGATGAAATTTATAAATTAAAAATAGAATTACTTGACAATATAGAATTGTATAATAAATTTATTAATGCAAACGATGACCTTACAGGCCCGTAGCCGGGGGGCTTATACACATCATGGTTCGGGCGAACCCCCCTGTTTTCTAGCGAACCCCCTCGAATTTTTGAATGAGTCACACCCGTTTTTAAATTGTAGCCTGCATTACAAGCCTACATTCATAGAATATCTCAGCTTCAGAAGTTCGGAGATTTAAATTAAAACCCAATTCCAGCAAACCATGACTTTACGATGGCACACATAAGGATGGCAAACATCGATAAAACCCGGCTGCCGTCTCAACTTTCACTGGCCTTTGGCTGAATGTGTGTAAGAAATGTACCAACCGGTAACGAAACCGGTCGTCGTCTACCTAGAGTAAATGGTGCCACCAAACGAAGCTAAAGTTTTGCGACTTAATCCACCAAATGCAGATAAAGTTTTGCGACTTAATCACCTAATTGTGGATTGTGTGGTTAGTAAATTCCATAGCCATACTGTCCATAGCGCACACTAAACTATGTGCTGATGGAGCATTTTGGGAAAATGGACTCTCCTTTTTTTCATCCAAAACAAAATATTATTAATAAATCAACATATAGTCCACCTCCGTCATCATAGCCAGTCACAAAATTAGGCTAGGAAGTTTGTTTTCAACAGCAGACACACTACAGAACGGAGTGCGTCAAAACGAGTGTTTATTAAATTTTAGTGATAAAGAATCATGAAACGTTGTAGAATAACTGACTTTTTTTCGTCCGCTGTTGCAAAGAAGAAAACGACAGAGAGTCCTGGTGGGTTATTGATTTTAAAATCAATTAGCCTAGCCTAGATGTTGACTAGCTAGGTTCATTCGTTCATTTAGATACAGAATTTTACCACGACGAAAACAAACTAGTGTAGGCCTAGGCCTAAGTACAGTAGAACATACTACAGCTAGGTTTTTTTTATTTTTATTTTTATGAAAGATAGAATTTATCGAACAGTTATCTACATAAAACAAGAATAATATTGTAGAAATTGTATTTCTAAAGATGCATATAATTCATATTTCATTTTGTAGACAATAAATATTCAGTAAGATATACTAAAAACGATTATTAATTCTGAAATGTGCATCTCAGCTCTTATTAATCAGTAAGCTATGTATTATGTTATAAAGTCTTAAAATGATAATTTCGAATTATGCTAATTTTGGGCTCTGACTTAATTTAACGATGGCCCTATCAGTAGTAATGACAGTATTTGTGCTTTTTTTAGCCATGTAGTAAAATAGTACTATTATTATGAGAGTCAAGAAGAAGTAGTAGAAGAAGAAGAAGAAGAGGAGGAAAAAGAAGAATAGCTTTTTTTTTGTTTTATATAATAATAAACGTGTTGAGTATATCGATATTGATTATGCGATGAGCTTTTTTTTTTATATCTTTCGGTGTGATTTAAACATGCCAATTCTCAGAAAATATTTTCTAATTTTATTATATTACCACCTTTTCATTACATAGATCTTTTTCAAAACATAGGCCAATGCTTTTATAATATTATTATAGACCCATTAAACACAAATACTGCTCTGGCTTCGGGGGCTTCGCCCCCGACCCCTCCGTGGCCCAAGGCACCTGAACCCCACCAGGGTGGCGGCAGCAGGGGGGGGCAGGACCTCCGTCGGGGAGAGTTTCCCCCCCTCCCGTCGGGGAGAAAAAGCACAATTCGTCGGGGAGAAAAAAAAATTATATGTATTTTTTACATATTAGTAGACTCTAATATCGATTAAATAAGCCTTTGAAACCCCTGAATTGTCAAAATTTTCACCCCAGAACCACTTTTGGAACCTATTAATTGAAGCTCGACCACGCCCACTTTGCTTTCGTTGGGGGAAATCTGGCCCCTCGTCGGTGCACCGCCTTAAACTGGCCTTAAACTACATCATATTTTGGGTTGTTCATCATTGCTCCTCAGCAGAAAGTATGAAAATATATTCGACAAGTTTTGCAAAAGATATACCAAAAGAGCATGGAATTCCGCAACGAGATTTTGAACTCCATGCTCTAAGTTTGGTTTATAGTACTGCTATACAGTTCATCTCTGTTTTCAATTTCATTTTGTTGTTTTTCTTTCCTGCAGTACTATTTTTTATGTATGTTGCTTAGGTTTTTTTTGTTTTTTTTTAAGGGGAAGGGGTAAATGCATAGTTTGGGGAGGCAATAAGGGTACTTAGAATATTGTTGCTACTAATAAGGGGTTTAGTTTTGCTATTTATTTTTAAGTATTTGTTTTCAAGTTTATTTCATTTTCCTTTGTCGTTTTTTACTACTTTTAGAATTTTTAGTTTTAAGTTTTGTGTACTTCGTATTATATATTTAATTTTAATTGAATAAGGGTAGCTCAGGGGATTGACATGACTATTGAGGCATCATTGCATATAATACTTTGATGAGCGTGGGTATTGCATGAGGGTGGGGTGCTTTTCAAATGCTTAAGTGACGGTTACTCAATTTATACTTTGTTTTCTTTAGTGTATTCTATTCTGTTTGAAGTATTATTTTTTTGAACGCACCTTTATCATGTGAAGTGTACCACTGTTTTAAAAGTTGTAGTTTCCCAATAAATTATTATTATTATTATTATTATTATTATTATTATTATTATTATTATTATTATTATTATTATTACTGTCTGATGTTGCTGAAAAGGTGTCTGCTGCCCTCTTTAGTAAAATGCCAAAAATTACTCTTTATAAATAAATAGAGATTGTTTTATGCCATTTTAAAATTTTCCAATCCACACCGTGCGCTCTTTCTGAGGGTCAAAGTGCGGCGGATCACCTAACTTGTCCTCATTGACAAGTTCAAATCTAGTTTTTATTATATTTTTTTTGGTTTAAAAATCAGGGTACAAATTTTTAAATTCAATAATTTGTATGCTATTGCAATATGAGCAAGTTTTTTTCAAAATTATTTTTTTTATGATTTTTTGACATTAGCAAGGGACAATACATCCTTAAGCTGATCTCAGTTGATTTAAATTTATCAAATACAAGATCGAATATGTTGAAAATGTAGGCAATATTCAACTGTCTGTTTATTGATGGGGAAAATAATTTCTCTTTCAAAGTAATAAAGTAATCATATAACAATTAAAAAACGGAATTGATTTTTTCAATTTGTTTAGATCATGGCAGTCAGTACATTTTAAGTGCGTTTGCTGTCATCATCGCGCCAGTTTGCTGATATCCTGAAAGTTTACAGTGCTAATAAGATAAAAAGTAATGAAAACTTTCGTGTCATCGTTGCAATTTACAAATTAATTGTTTGTATAGAGCTGACTATTTTTTAAAATATGAAACCAATGAGCTCATTTTATATTGAAAATTAACCATAACAGTTTAGTTTAACACACTTGTATTTTTTGTATAGCAGATGTTTGTTGACGTTTCTTTTCCATTTCATACAGCAGATCAAAATGTATCGATTTTTAAATACATTTAATACTTAATTTCTGATCCGTTGTTGGCTTAGGCCTGGTTGGCGTGTGCCATCCGTAAGACACTCTAATCTAATTACAGTTTCCATTGTTCGGATGGGACATTAGGGCGTTGGTGACTCAACACTAATTCGGAAAGAGCAAGAGAGTGTCGCTGTTGTATCATAATACAGTACAACCCTTTCTTTGGGACACCCCTGAGGGAACACCCATATCATTGAGGACACTTTTTCGTGAAATGAGTGGAAACATATCTTTTAACACTCTGGCCAACCCCTATTATAAGGAGACAGGAGACCCCTATTAAAGGTACAGGGACACTTGCTGAGGATGCCAAATGGTCATTTAAACTCATATATAACTGGTATATGAACATTGACAAAGGTTTATAAACAGGGGCCGTGTTTGTCGATCTCCGCAAGGCTTTTGATCTTGTCGACCATCAATAAACTCTCTAGCTTTGGTATCCCACTCATCTTCTCAATTAATCAAATCCTATCTTTCAAACCGCTCTCAGTGTGTCAAAATCGAATCAATTATTTGTACTGCTAATTAAGTTTCAAATGGGCTCCATCATTGGACCTCTCCTCTTTACCTTAATAATAAATGAGCTCCCACTTTCTATTAGACATTCTACAATTGACATGTACGCAGATGACACAATAATATACTACTCATCATTATCACCTCATGCTATCGAAAGCAAACTTAACCAAGATCTCTCTCATATTCACATTGGCTAAGAGAAAACAAACTAATAATGAACTCTAAAAAGACATCATCAATGGTCATTGGAACACACAGAAAACAACACAACAGCATTCATCTTACATACAATGGCACCCCCATCTTACAAACTTCAAAACACAGACATTTAGGTATTTACATGGACCGTAATTTAATTTTTTCTACTCACATTAATCAACTTCGCTCTAAACTCAGTGTTGCAATATCAATATTAGCACGCGCATGACAATTCATAGATAATTATGCATCAACACTCATTTACAACACGATAATTCTACCAAATATTGATTATTGCTGTAATGTGTGGGGAGCCAGGTCTGAAACCAATATTGCCCGAATACAAGTCATGCAAAACAAAGCTTTTCGCATCATTCTTTAACGCTCATCCACTCCCCACAAAATCAACATTTACAACACCCTCAACCTACATATAGTGAAAGATCGTATACATTTTCAACTGGGCTATCTGCCAACGGTCTCGCGCCGGATGCGATGTTTTATAACTCCATTCCCCAAAACTGAGACCTTCAGGGACAGTTTTATCTACACAGCTCCAAAATTTTTAAATTCTCTACCATATGAAATTCGAAATGCATCTTCTATAATCTTATTTTTAAAAATGTTAAAGAAATATCTTACACCCAAAGAAAAATCTATACGGAACTGTCCCTGAAGGTCACTAAAATATTAAAATAATTAAAATAATAATAATAATAATAATAATAATAATTATAATTAAAATAACTTTTTAAAGACCTTTTAAATGCTTTTTTAATGCTTTTAAATACATACATGCTTTTTTTTCCCTATAAATTTTTATATTAACTTTTAAACTTTGCCTTGCCGTTGTTTTGTATTTTGTTGTTTTTTTTTTTTTACGCGAGGGCCCCATGATTGTCAGCTAACCGCTGTTTTGTGTTACCCTCGGTAAATAAAGTTTAATAAAATAAATAGAATAAAATATTAAGAGGACACTTTCTTATTGCATCACTAATTTTTTTCTTAACTTTTGATAAAATGAACATTGTTTTTCTTGATCCTTCAAATGGATATGTCTTAAGCCCGCTGTATTTGTTACTTTTTATCTTATAAACTAATGAGACTTATTATTATTTTCGGCATAATTTTATATAAGATTTGACTCTTAATCATGAGATTTATTTGTTTTTTTTTACTTCCATATAAGATTCAAATCCAGCGGAGTAGCCCTCACCCTGGTGTCTATGTCATTACTCTATTACTTCCGACTGTATCTGTCATAGCACTGGAATATAGAACAATCTACAACTTTTGTTGTTTTAATTACATTATGATTTTTTTACATTATGATTCATTGTATGATATTTTCATTGCAAATTATTGTTACAATTTAGTTTATTTTATATTGCAAATCGTTCTTAGGTCAACTGAAAAAAAATTATAAAGAATCTGCGTCCTCATTTTATGACTACGTGCCAAAACCCCTATTAAGAGACAATTTCACGTTTTTGGTTATTGTCTCCTTAATATACCCTAGTAGCCAGACCAGGTTTTGTATGCACTTTGAGTTCCAGAGAATTTGACTTCAGAAATTGGTTTAGGGTGGTCCAAGAATCATTTTTGGCTTGGTAACACATTTTTAAAATGTGGCAAAAGGTCAAAAGATCAGGGTCAAAGGTCATATATAGGGTCGTCATATCTCTGCAGCCACTAGTGGTAGAGAGTTAATTTTGCTGCCTATTTTCAGAAGTACATGTTTCTATTCACTCTATAATAGAAAACTTTGCTAAAAAACGACCGGAAATGCTGTTTTTAACCTTTGACATGTTTCAAGGTCATAGTAATAGGGTCATTATATCTCCGCAACCACTGGGGGTAAAGAATTAATTGTGGTGTCAATGTGCTCGGAACATTAATGTTTCTATTTGCTAGAAAATGAGCGGAAATGCTGTTTTTGACCTTCGACATGTTTCAGTTGTCATATAGTTTAATATTGAGTCCTTATTATCTCCACAACCACTAGTGGTAGAGAGTTAATTTTGGTGCCAATTTGTTCGGAATACTCATGTTTTTATTTGCTTTAATAGGACATTTTACTAAAATACGACCGGAAAGCCGTCTCTGACCTTCGACATATTTGAAGGTCCTAACCACAGAATCCTGATATCTCCACAACCACTGGACTAATTACTAATTACTTTACTAATTTGTTCGGAACATTCGTGTTTCTATTTGGAATAATAGAAAGGTTTGCTAAAAAATGACTGGAAATGCTATTCTGACCTTTGATATGTTTCAATGCATATGTATATCCCTACACATACTGGCTGAGAGACTTGATAATGATCTCAAAATTATTCATTTACAAATGTTTCTGTTTATTATATTGGACCATTTTTTAAAACAAATATGCCGATACTGATCATTGACCCATGATGTCACAAGGTTTAATTTCGTCTAATTTTGTCAGTAGACAATTTTATGTACAAGAAATTTAATAAATCAAATCAAGTTGGCCTAATTGAATGTATGATACAAATGCGACCTGAAGTGCACCTCCGATTAAGAGTTCAGTGGATTTTTATCTCTAACTACTATACTGTTAATATAGTATAATATAATCAATTAAAGCAAATAGGCATTTCATATCGGTAACTACTAGATGTAGACACTAATCAATGTGACACCAAAGACAATATATATATATATATATATATATATATATATATATATATATATAATACAGT
>NW_022687593.1:5455-14730 GCF_011630105.1 Anneissia japonica | reverse complement strand
CTCGTTCTATTAGAGAAAAGCTTGAAGAACTGACGGTAAATACCACAACTTTAAGGGATTTCAGGGATGCATGTCTAATATGCGTTACTGAAACATGGTTCCGGTCGGATGTCGACACTCATAGTTTTAGCCATATTGATGGCTTCACTTGCTTACGAGCGGACAGAACGCCCGATGCTTGCAAAGATGGTGGAGGAGGTGTATGTATTACATCAATAACCGTTGGTGCTCAAACATAAAAGTCTTCAGGCAATACTGTACAAAGGATATAGAATTGCTTACGGTCGCTCTTAGACCTTATACCTACCATGGGAATTCCCAAAAATATTTGTTATGGTGGTATACATCACTACAACAGCCATTGTTAAAAATTCAGCGGATTATTTACAAGATCTAATACGAGACATGGAGAATGACTCGCCGGACGCTGTTAAAATTCTCACGGGTGATTTTAACCAATGCGATCTGATGAATACCATTCCACTTTATCATCAGTATGTTGACAAACCCACCAGAGGTAACAATATTCTAGATAAATGCTATGGCAACTTATTTGCAGCATACAGGTACAAATGTGACATTAAACCTAAAATTGGCACGTCAGATCACGATGTCGTTCATCTGTTACCACAATATGTTCAGAGAATTAAAGCAATCAAACCTACTATTAAGTCAATAAGAATTTGGTCTCGAGATAGCATTGAAACATTAAGAGGGTGTTTTGAAGTTACAAATTGGGATGTCTTCTTTGAAGGAGCTACGTTAAATGGAGCAACGGAAGCAATTTCACATTATATTGATTTTTGTGTCAAGTCTGTTGTTCAAGAAAAGCAAATCAAAGTATATCCGAACAACAAACCATGGCTCAATGGAAGTATTAAGAAATTATTCCAAAGAAAGTATAAATGCACTGATGAAATGAACAGAAAAGAAATACAAAAAGAGATAAAACATGAGGTTTCACGCTGCAAGAGAAAGTATGGACAAAAGGTAGAAGAAAAGTTCAAGTCTGGAAATACCAAGCAAGTGTGGAAGTGTATGCAAATGATGACAGGTTATGACCAAAAATGTGTAAATAGTGTTAAAACAGATTATGATTAAAAAAAATGGCTACTGATCTTAATTCATTCTACCTGCGATTTGATAATGATCATGATTTTAGTGACATAGATGTGTATAAGAGACAGGAGTACAAGTGGGTACCTGGTAGGTTCCAACACAACCTGCGCTGATTACTAGCTGCAATTTATGGAATGATAATATAATTTCATTTACTAATTTAATTTGGTGTTTCAATGTGTTCCATATGTGTATCCAATGACCGGGGTAGTAATGTGAAGCACTTAGAGGCCTTGTAAAGGCATGAAGCGCTATATAAGAACGACATATTATTATTATATTATAATGTGTTTGGAACATTAATGTTTCTATTTGGTCTAATAGAAAAGTTTGCTAGAAAATGACCGGAAAAGATGTTTTCGACCTTTGACATTTTTCAAATGTCATGCTGTATTTATTAAGTCCTTATTATCTCCACAACCACTGTCCTTATTATCTCCTCAACCATTTGTCAACACCAACCGCATGTGATAAATGCCTTGTAACATGGGTGAATGGTCAGTATCGCCATATTTGTTTTAACAAAATTTTCCAATCAAGTAAACAGAAACATTAGTCTCTACAGTAAGTATGTATAGGGATAGGCATATATGCATTTGAAACATGTCAAATGTCAGAATGCCATTTCCGGTAATTTTTTAGCAAACTGTTCTGTTACACCAAATAGAAAAACGAATTTTCCTAACAAATTGACACCATAACTAACTCTCTACCACCAGTAGTTGTGGAGATATGAAGATTCTATGGCTGACCTTCAAACATGTCACAGGTCAGAAACGGCTTTTCCGGTCGTATTTTAGTAAATGTTCTATTAGAGCAAATAAAAACATGAGTATTCAGAACAAATTGGCACCAAAATGAACTCTCTACCACCAGTGGTTGTGGAGATAATAAGGACTCAATGACTATAACATTTAAAACATGTCAAAGGTCAATAATTTTCTAGCAAACTTTTATATTAGACCAAATAGAAACATTGATATTCCGAACATATTGCACCACAATTAATTCTTTACCACCAGGTTGCAGAGATATAACGACCAAATAGCTATAACCTTTGACCCTGACCTTTTGACCTTTCGCCAAAATGTGTTACCAAGCCAAAAATTATTCTTGGACCACCCTAAACCAATTTCTGAAAAAATTTTGAGTAATATGGATACCCCTATGCAGGGGACAGTTTTTTTAAGGGTACCGGTACACTTTCCTGGTCCCGATTGTGTCCCCTTAATAAGGGTTCTACTGCATGTGAAAAACAGATCACCACATTCATTCAAAATTATACCGCTTTTATTAGAGAAACTGTTCAATTAAAAAAGCTTTACTTGTACAAAAGAATGAAATATACATAAATTACAATTGATATATATATATATATATATATATATATATATATATATATATATATATATATATATGTATGTATGTATGTATGTATAAATCGTAAAAGAAAGGTAAAGTCAATGTTCGAATAAAGGACATGATAGTACATCTTGAAGCGAATTATATAGACTTATATATATATATATATACATATATAAGAATTATATATATATATGTTGTTAATAAGCAATAACAACATAATGATAGGATTTAATAACAGCCTTTTAAAATACATTTAATCATACATGTACAATGATGTTAATTCGAAATTTGTTAACATGTTAAAGAATTTGAAGGTAGAACAGTATCTTAAATATACTATTTACATATAGGTAAATATGATTAATAGTTAACGAGTTTCTGGCGTGGTTGTGATGGCCTCAAATCGCAAGTCCACACGCAATCCATCACAACAAGGGGTCGGTAAATATGAATAATATTTAACGAATTTCTGGCGTGGTTGTGATGGCCTCAAATTGCAAGTCCACACGCAATCCATCACAACAAGGGGTCGCGTAAGTGCGCCAGCTTAAACCAACTTTGTGCCAGCTTGGGTTTGGTGAGGCAAACCTGTTACCTTTTAAGGGAGCTTTAGACACATTGTAGGCCCTAATTAACGACCCTGAAAGAGAAATATGGATATAGGCCTAGCAAGCCAGAAGTGGATTACTTTTGTTTGTACAACTCATGATCTAGCCTTGAGAGACGGACGGACCAAACGAAGACGACTACTGAAACGAAAATGAACGGATTAAAAATGACGGAAACCAAACTACGACTTTTAGATGTGGAACAATTAACATAGCAACCTACAAAAACAACGAAAATGAAATCTTAGATATAACGGAAAAGAGAAAAATAGATGTTATTGGACTCGCAGAAAACAGAAATCGCGATCAAGAACAAGATAAAGACCACGGAGGTGGATTTGTACTGATGTACAGTGGAACAGACATTAGAAGAAGAAAATATGGAGTAGCTATGATAGTAGGCCCTAGATTATCACCCTATATTCAAGAAGTTAATTTAATTAGCGAAAGATTGATGAAGTGTACCTTCAGTATTTAAAATAAAAAGTACCATATATCAGGTTTATGCACCACAGCAAGGACACACTACAAGAGAAAGAGAACTTCTTTACTTTACTTGAGGATCACTATCACATAAAAGACACAGAGATAGGATTGTTAATGGGAGATCTCAACTTAAAGAGTCGGAAGTGATAGAGTAGGCATAGACGAAGTAAAAGGACCCTTTGGAGAGGAACATAAAAATCTAGAAGCAGAACGACTAATTTACTTCTATATTCTAAATAATTAAAAAATTATGAACGGGTTTTTCAAAAAGAGAAACTCACATAGGTTTACAAAATATAGATGGAACCAAAACTCGCAGATGTTCGATCAGATGTCAATCATTGACTATTTGATATGCCCGGACAAACGTGAAATAACAAATGCCAACGTTTTCCCAGGGGACACCCTACACTCCGATCACAGATTGTTAGTTGCAGATTTAGTTGTAAACAAATTACAGAATAATAAGAAAAACAAGAGAAAAGATAAAAATATACAGTCACTGGAGAATAAAGAAATTAACGAAACATACATAGCACACTTAAACGATAAACTCAGAGAAACTGATTTAAGAGTACCTGGAAACTGGCAAAGCTTTGAAAAATGTATTAAAGATATAGCAGAAAATACACTAGGAACAAAGTGGATAGGAGGAAGCAAAAGAAGGCACACACAATGGTGGACAGAAGAAGTTAGAGAAGCAGTAAAAAAGAAAACATATAAATTATTAGGATTTGGTTAAAACATGGAACCCAAGAAACTAGACAGGAATATGTTATTGCTAGGAGAGACGTCGATAAACAGAAAAAAAATAGCAAAAACCAAGACATGGAAACAACTTGGAGAACAGTTAAAAGATGACCTACGCAACAATAATAAGAAAAAGGTGTATGGATTTGCAAAATCTTATAGGAAAACAAAACAAATGTTCATAGCATGAAAGATACAAATGATGAAGTCCTAGTAGCACCAGAAAGCATAAACAACCGATGGACAGAATATTTTAGTAACCTACTAAATGTTAAACCACATGAACTACAATTGGAAGCAAATCAAGGAGACTCTACAAACACAGCAGAATGGGGAAAAACAATAATTACTCCAATTTATAAAGGTAAAGGCGATTGCGGAAACTGTGGAAATTACCGAGGAATTTCACTTATAAATCATACAGCAAAACTGTACGAAAAAAATAATAAAAAAAGAGTTAGACAAAAAATAGAACCAAAACTAGGAGTTGAACAACATGGCTATAGGAAGGACATTTTAACTACTGACCTGATCTACAGTATAAGATCTTTGGCAGAGAAGGTATGGGAGTTTAACATATCAGCATATTTTCTATTTATTGATTTGAGCAAAGTGTTTGACTCGTTCCAAGATAATTGCTCTGGAAATGTATGGAAAACGAATACAGTATAACTGGCCGCTTATGGAAGGCACTTACGAGCATGTACAGTCCATGTGTCTGTAAAGTCAGGACAGATTATAATAACAAACAATGGTTTAATGTAGAGTGCGGAGTTAAACAGGGAAGCGTTGTTTCACCTATTTTGTTTATTGCATACTTAGATCCAGTTATTAAGAACTTTAAGAGAAAACATGAGCCACCCATCTCAAGCCACACCATGGTTTATGCAGATGGCATATCATATTTCACAACCGAAAGAGACGACCTCAAGAAGGCAATACATCAATGAAATGAGTGTTTTAGGGAAGCAGGTCTGAAGTTGAATGTCTCGAAGACAGAGATTCTGTGTGTATGTCGGGAAATAGAGGAGAATTTTCAAATCAACATCAAGGGAGAAATGGTTAAAAATGTAGAAAGGGCAAAATATCTTGGAAGTGTGATAATGAGAGAAGGAGGTAATAAGTTGGATATTACAGGGAGAATCAGAAAATTCAGCAAAAACGTAGGCGCTCTGTATCCCATACATAAAGACAAACATGTTCCTCAGATGGCCAAGCGTAACATTTTTGAGACCATCCTGACCCCTACCTAGACTTATGGTGCTGAAACCTGGGCCATGACTACAACTGATTGGAGCAGAATACAAGCAGCAGAAATGAGACCTCTAAGAACTATCGTTAATAAGACCAGACTGGACCAAGTGAGGAACGAGGACATAGGAAAGCAGGTGGGAGTAATAAAATCGAAGCTGCACGACTGAGATGGCCTGGAAAGGGGTTAGTGCATTTGTCCGAAGGTCCGTTGGCCCGAATAGCCTTTGGTCCGAAGGTCCGTTGGTCCGAAGTAATTAATTCAAATATAGCCAAAAATATATTTTAAGAAAACACATGTTCGGGACCACCATGTAAGTCTATATTGGCTAACAATATGCAATTATTGCTAGCATGACTTGTCAGCTCAGTTTATATATATTTCTAACAAATTATTATAATTGAAAAGATTCCAAGCGAATGGAGCGTAAGTATAACCATGGTATAACTTCCTAATGTTTAAGCAGGAGACAGAAAAGATTTTAATAATAATAGGGGAATTCGAGTAGGCCTAACTTCCATTCAGTGTTTGGAAAATCTTAACAGATTTAATTACTTATGGCCGATGGGAAATAGTTAACTACTTTCTCACTTTTACAAAGTAGACACGTTGACAGTGGCGGCGAAAGCATCGGGGTAAGCCTACCTGGGAGCCGATGTAAGAAGTTAATAAATACTTTAACGAGTTTACTTAAAATGTATTGAACATAATTATAAAGCCAACCTGAATTTATCCGTATTCTAATATGAGGCGCCATCTGTTCACTTATTATTTAGCAAAAAATGACATGGTTTTTTACGTTATATATTTATATAATATTTTATATAATATATAATATTTTATATAATATATAATTTTTTATATAATATCTAATATTTTATATAATATATAATACTTTATATAATATATAATTTATTATATAATATATAATTTTTTATATATTATATAATATTTTATATAATATATAATATTGTATATAATATATAATATTTTATTTAAAATTTGCTTTTCAATGGAATTTTAATTATACCGTAAATCACATAGCTCAAAAACAAACTGTTTACATAACCTATAAATGTTTGCAGTGTTCACTCAGTAGTATATTTGATCATAGAGAAAGTAAAAAAAAAACAGCATCATCTTTAAATTTTATACAAAAATTTGTATTTTTATTTCAAGAATTGTTTCAAGAAAATCTGATATTTTTCAACAATCGTTATCACAAATGTTATGTTATATATTCTTATATACAGGTCAGGAATTAAATTCATAATACATTTATAATGTATACACACATTCATGTTTCTCTATAAATAGTGAACTGTGGTCGCTAAATAAATCGTTCGAAAATAATGTAGATTGTTTCCAAAGAGGTTTACTAAGACGAGTTTTAAATATTCGTTGGCCATTTAAAATAACGAACATTGAACTCTATAAAATAACTGTTGACGAGGAATGGTCGACAAAAGTTATGAAAAGGCGCATGAAATGGTTAGTGCATCTACTACGATTACCAGACGATACACCTGCCAAACGAGCTTTTCATGAATACCACCAGAAAGTAAAACATACCAGAGGAAGACCAAAAACCACATTTATAAAAACAATAAATAAGGACTTGAATCAACTTAAATTAACCTCCTTGATTAAAAACTGCTGAAAAACGAGAAGTGAAGGAGTTGGCCACAGATAGGAAGAGATGGAATCTGATAATAGAGGGTGTACACGCTAAGTTCACTAACGACGTCTATGCGAACAGATGATGATGATGACATTCATATAATACAAAATGATTAATTATATATGTAATATCCTCGTTTTCCACGTGAGCCTTGTCAGTCTTTATAGTCATTATATCAAAAACATTTCACAAATTACATACACTACAATAAAATGGAAAACATAATAGAACAGGATGATATACAAGACACTACATACAGGCCAAAAGGTCTGTCATTGTTGTAACCCCTTTTGACAACAAAAAGTACTTGTAATTATCGGCCTATACCTTAATTACTTCCTTACAAAAAATTGGTATAGTAGGAGATTATTTTTCACCCCTGCTTGTCAAGATGGGCAGTCTTAATTTTTTAGCTGGAGTGGACACACGTTGACTACTCTAGTGTATAACATGTGGCTAATGGGCTTACCTTAACTTTCAGTCCACGGGGTTCAATCATGGCACGATCCAGTGTTGTTGTTTTTGACTAAATACTCATGACTAAAAATAATTATGAACAAATATATCAATGGATGATGATTTTTAAATTAATTGGCTCGGGAGGCAGAAATGCGTTGACGGCGGTATGCTCAATAGAGTGCTTTATAGTTTTAAGAACATGTTTTTCCGTACTTCGGTGTAGTTGTGAATTTCTTTTAATTGTTGTTATGTTCCCAATTTCTCATGGGTCATATCCGTTTTTTTCACTTTATTTAAGCTTTCTGTATTTTACCTAATAAATAAAAATAAATAAACATTTTCGTACTTATGTGTCGTTGTGTTAAGTCTGATGGACAATACGGTAATAAATTAAACAAGACAAGCGCCTAGATTGCAACCCTCGCCTGTGTTAAACTATATATTAAATTATTTGTTTATTAACTGTGGAGGCCCAGAAATTGCGTACTCTTATTCACCTCATTAATTTTGTCCAAGAAGAATTTACCAAGTAAATAATTAGGCCTACAATATATAACAGCAATAGGCTAAACTTTCAGTATGTTCTGAATCCAGATGGTAATCCATATCAGCACCATATTTGTGGAGGACCTGGCATTGTCTGTAAATATGGGTGAGTTGGACTACTGATTTTTGAGATATAGGTCTGGGCAGACAGACCGACATACATACGATCAATTTGAGGAGAACCGAGTCGACCACGTGTGGCCAGGACATCATCTGAACATTTGAAGTAAGTCGGCCCAATATTTGTTTAGAGATGCGTGTGGACAGACAGACAAATAGACAAACATACTACCAAAATTAAAGGAGAACCAAACCCCGAATGGTCCTGACACATTGTCTAAAAATTTGAAGTAAATCGGCCCGATTATTGTGAGTTATAAGCTCAGACATAAAGACAGACAGACAGACGGAGCTCATTGCAATACTGATCATGTCTTCCCCCTTCGGGGGTGAGGGTAAATTATATAGGCCAGTATCCTCCACCTGAGTAGCACTCGTGGCGCTTTGTGCATTAAAAACAGGGTAACAGAGAATAGTGACGTTTTATAGTTAATCATTAAAATTGTTTAAAACTTTTAATAATAAAAGGTTTTTTTTCTTAATGGGAATTACTGTAAAAATGCTACATTGAAAACCAGAATTCAACTGAATTAATTTAGGCAATGAAAAACAAATGATACGTACCATACGAGATTACCCATTATCAATTTATTCAAAATACAATACAGTAATTTAAACTTTATGGTATTTACCGGAAATAAACTGAATTTGTCAATACTAATAATAATATTTCATTCAAAAATACACAAAAGTAAACCAAATTATAATATAACGATTTGCCGTAAGTGGCTGAAGTTAAGACTGTAACTCGCCAGATGAGCAAGCTATACCATATTTTTGAATACTGTATTTCATTTCTTTCAAAAATACACAAAAGTAAATCAAAGTTTATTGATATTTTATGAAAAAATTTGCATTTTAGAAAAAGGTCGATGACCTTTTGACCTAT
>NW_022687593.1:0-4977 GCF_011630105.1 Anneissia japonica | reverse complement strand
ATCCAGGGGTAGGGACGTTACTCCACTAAGGTCCTAATGACCCGCATACCCCACTCTATTTAAACTATGCATCCAGGGGTAGGGATTTTACTCCACTGTCCTATTGACCCTCACATCACAGCCTAAATTAGAAATTTCAGTGGATATTCTTATTTATCTATTATTATGGCATTGTAATGTTTCCCTCAGGTGTTTGGTTACCATCATCCACGTACTCAACGTTGCCGTAATTGAGATGTGTATAAGAGACAGTCATCATACCATGGAAGTGGCCGCACTTTATGTGATCATAGTAGGCGCACTACATAACGACGATGGCGACTTCTATCGTAACAAGGGGAGTGACGTTTTAACGAAGAGGAATACACTCTCTTGTTCTATATACTCTTTGGGCGGACCTATTAAAATACCCAAGTCCAGAAACATCTGCAGCTATTGTTTTATCCAGCATTTAGCTTATCCAAGAAGGAGACCTGAAATATTTTAATTTGGATAAACTACCTGTAACTGAATCCCTTGTAAACTGATCACTCATCACCCTCTTCTTCACTCTCGTCCCCACTCTCAATGTTATTGTCAGGTGGTGGGTTGTTTGAATCGCCGATCTTACTACGACGTTCAAGTTCTCTCTTGACATACACGTAACGAGACTCGGCTAAGCAATTACGGCAACGTTGAGTACGTGGATGATGGTAACCAAACACCTGAGGGAAACATTACAATGCCATAATAATAGATAAATAAGAATATCCACTGAAATTTCTAATTTAGGCTGTGATGTGAGGGTCAATAGGACAGTGGAGTAAAATCCCTACCCCTGGATGCATAGTTTAAATAGAGTGGGGTATGCGGGTCATTAGGACCTTAGTGGAGTAACGTCCCTACCCCTGGATGCATAGTTTAATTAGAGTGGGGTATGCGGGTCATTAGGACCTTAGTAAAATAACGTCCCTACCCCTGGACGCATAGTTTAGTTAGAGTGGAGTATAGGGGTCATTAGAACCTTAGTGGAGTAACGTCCCTACCCCTTAATGCATAGTTTAATTAAAGTGGGGTATGCGGGTCATTAGGACCTTAGCGGAGTAACCTGCCTACCCCTGTAATGCACAGTTTTTTAGGGTGGTGTAAGTCATTTGCCTGTCACGCCAAAATTAGCCACATCTTTGTCAAGCCAAAATTGGTCCGGGTCAAAAATGTCCGGCGGAAAGGTTTTTTTTTTTTTTTTTATAAAAACGGTCCACCGGACTACTTATATTGGTCCTCCATCCGGGTTGATTTTAGCCGCTAAAGCCGGTCCCCCTTGGATGAAATTAGCCCACGTCAGCATGGCCACTTATTACTCGCCTGTCGCTCGTAGGGAACCTGATTGTTTCTCCCGTGGAGTGGAAGAAAGTAATTTATGGTTTTCCAACACTTGCAAAGTCTTTTGCAGTGACAATCATTCGTATTATGCTTTTGAGGACATTTTTGATTAAACCCACCGGAATGAATTTCACACGATTTACGACAATATTGTTTAATTTCTTTTCATACTTTTACACCAAAAGGTTTACTGGGCGCGAAGCTTTACTTAATATTTTCTACGATTTCACACATAACGAATAAACAATATTATATAATGAGAGATAAGATGTGTATTTCATTCATTTCATTTCATTTATTTCGTCAGATAAAACAACAATACAAGGACAAAAAAAGACAGGACAACAGTACCCTTGTCGGCGATAGGATAAACAAAAAGCAATCTTAATTGCTGTAAACAGTTTTTTTCTCCGACAAGGGTAAATTTATCATTTGATTAAAAAAATTATCAACAACGTTATAAAAATATAAGTTTAACTACTAAATAAACGCCGGACCGATTTAGGCGTATAGGGACTACATTTGGCAAGTACTTTTAAAGCCAAAATCGGTCCGGCGGATTGATATTGGCCCCGGACCGAAGTTTTCCTGACAGGCCTACGCCGGTTCATAAAACGCTATACTCATACAAGAAAGTATAATACATACTCCAAGTATTGAAATACACGCCATCGTGTTGGGATTCAATATTTCGACATTAATTATGTCATCATCAGGAATGAAAAAATTATCCATATTAGCAAGCTTATATGCACTAGTACCAAAACCAATACTCATACTGTATACACACATATTTAAACAAATACAAAACAATAGATGGATGACGAGAATAAAGCAAGGCATGAAGTATACACAATGACAATATTGATTGTATCGCAATATGTAAATTAGTCATTGACAATTGCATTGATCAGGTTAAACTTTATGCGGAGACTCTTGATGTACTTCAGAGTTGCGAATCAAGTCCTGTAATGATTGTAGGTGATTATAACGCCTCTCATCCACACTCTATGAAATTAATCGTAATTGGTTTAAACGCCACGCTGTGAGTTGGATTTTTAAAATAAATGTAACCAGAACACAATTATGGTGTCTTGTTTATATGTATAATTCACATTCCAGCGGATGGCCAGGAAGATAGGTTGGTAGGAACGAACATAAATTACACTATAGGGAGGTCTTTGTGCATCTGTCAAACCGGTTGTCACTAACGTTAATGATGGACATACATTATAGTACAATGGTCAACTGTTGGACTTTATCATGGATAGTTATCGTAAGCTAAACTACTTATATAGGCCTAGGCTACATTCACCCCTTTTTCCTGAACGTCGGCCTCGACGTTACAGGTAGGTAACTAAGTATGAGTATAACAAAATTTTAACAGCAAGCTAGAAATCGCCAAGCAGTAAATGAGGAAAGCGCTACATACATGCATCACCTATTAACTAAGAGAAAAATCAAACTTATTTAAAATTCTAAAAAAAAACGGACAGGAAATCGTCTCAATAACCATTCATTAAGTGTATTTAAAAAAAAAACTTAATTAAATAACAACCAACTGCGCAAACTTCATAAAACAAACCTTAACGTGCACCATTACACTATGTGTAAGGGTATCAGTTTGAACCAAGTTCCACTGGCTCAGAGCCCAAGGGATCCAGTTATTTTTAAAATGTTATTCAGTTAAAACTTAATTATAAAAAAATGACATTCACAATAGAAATCCAAGGAAAGCAGAATTACTTAAAAAATGAGGAAATGTATGATTAACAAAGTATAAATTGAAAAGTCTAATACACAGGTATCGTAGTACCTAATACATTTTTAACAACCTCAAATGTAATGTCATTTATAAATCAAATTATCACAAAATACAAAAACATCATACCACCTTTCACCAAGGTATCCGTCATTTAAAAAAAAAAATGACCTGAAACAATCGATTTAAAAGTTTTAAAAAATTATCTAATGTTTAAATGAACAAACCATGAAGTCTAAATTACCTTAAATTTAAATCAATTACATTACATACGCGTAGGCTTAATCTTAATACAATAAAATATTCACCACCAAGGGAGGAAACACATTCCAGATTAGGAACAGGCAGAAATTACAGAAAAACCACCTCAATCTCTATGCCTTATTCATATCTCAGTATTCAAACAGATAACAGCAGCATCCTGGTATTAAACAACTTAAATACAAAGCAACATTAATTAAAAAGTTATCATGGGCATCAATCATCAGATCCCAACCAATCTACCGTGCACACATAACTATTGTCAAAACAGTTTTTGGCACATTTGTACATTACACCTTAGTTAACGAATCATCACGTTAACTGTACTTAAAATAAAGTGGACATCCAGACTTAATACTTAATGAGACACTTCTATTTATATTTCACAAAATAAAAAATCAGGAATTAATTGGGACTTACCACTTTACAAATACACATGCACATTATATCGACCTTAACAGTAAGAAAATATAAAACATAAATAGGCCTAATCAGAAAATGTTCAAATAATTTAGTCCATTCAAGTCCATCATTAACATTACAAGTCTTGCGAGAAACAGCTAGTAAACGCGTTGAAAAAAAACAAATATCCTTTCGTATCAACTTGTTAAACACATCGTAGATCAGGGGAATAATAAACATGTCCGTTGCGTAGACGACTGTCCGATGACTTTGAACGAATCTACCCTCTTTCAAAGGATTTTCTTACTTTCTTCTGCATGAGTGTAATAGGGTGGAAGTTTAATGTCATCATCTGCCTGTCATCCATTTCGCACAAAGCAGCAAAGGATTTTCTTACTTTCTTCTGCATAAGTGTAATACGGTGGAAGTTTAATGTCATCATCTGCCTGTCATCCATTTCGCACACAGCAGCACCACAATGGTGTCTCTTCTCTGCAACCGATTTTAATTCATTCGCTGTGCTCCTATCAACATAGCCTCCTGATAAATTAGTGTTGACAATGACCTCAGAATCTGCCTCGCTATTTGAAATTTCCTTTTCCTCTTTATTTGATTTAGATTTCCTTCTCTGAAATTCATTCAGCTTTTCTCGTCCAGCTTGTATACTCTTCATCCTCTCCTCATCCGTAAGCTTATTTTTGCTTAGAAATTTCTTAAGTTTTTTTCGGGCATCCAGTAAAATTTTCTTCCTTTTCAACATTGTGTAATCAATAATAATTTGTACCACTGGTCACGGCACCAAATGTAACCCGGTTTCACGGTTCGATGGTACAAATGAAAATAATAATGAGAAACAATAGACAAATATATACAACTATAAGCAAGCCAGCGTCTTTATTGCGTTGTGTTCAATCCCAAATCAAGAACCTAACTGCTCAATTCCTAAAATAATCCCAAAGTCTATTAAAATTGGACTTCCCATTAAAAGTGGCAGTGACCCACCTTGTGAGTTCACCGGAACAGGGAGGGTATGATAAGTTGAGGGTCACATTCCAGCGGATGGCCAGGAAGATAGGTTGGTAGGAACGAACATAAATTACACTATAGGGAGGTCTCTGTGCATCCGTCAAACCGGTTGTCACTAACGTTAATGATGGACATACATTATAGTACAATGGTCAACTGTTGGA
>NW_022687592.1:0-713 GCF_011630105.1 Anneissia japonica | reverse complement strand
GCAAGATAAATTTAAAAATTACAATCAAAATGAAATACATCAAAACAACAAGAAAATAAAATCACCTTTACGGAAAAAGGAACTCCCACTCGGATCACCCAAGCCCAAGTTACAACCAAGGATGCACACCCGCACAGCTGCTGCCAAAGACATACCGTCTCTACTCCAGCCATACAAAGCAAGAATTGAACTAATCAGCCACAGTCGCAAACACACCAAATGATGTTCGTGGTCATCTTCGAATTGAAGGACGAAGAACAACAACAACATAAATGTTATATTAAATATTGGAACAGAGAAAAACAATAAAAAACAGTGCCTTAGGAACCATCCATTTGTTTTTATGATCGCCACAAAAGCACAAAACATCTCTTACCTAAGATTACCTTTCCTCTTTCAACTTATAGAAATTATAAATGATAATTATAATTGTATGATTTATTATAGGTTATAAATATGATTAATAGTGTGTTTAAAAGTTTATTTTTATTTTTCTGACCAAATAAAGCTGTCAAACATATACTTCTAAAAAATCGAAACTGTATAAATTGTTGACGAAACAATGATTGAGGCTGAGCTACGACCAACATTGTTAAGACTAAAAGAAGAGTTGGCGCTAGAAATACAGCATGAAATGAACGACAGAGAACGGGATGAAGACGATTCGTTCGAGGAATGATTCAGTAAGTTAGAATCAATTGCCGATTCACATA
>NW_022687591.1:0-718 GCF_011630105.1 Anneissia japonica | reverse complement strand
GAGGGGCGGCCCGGGAAATACAGATCATTTCGGTCGCGCTTCGTTTCGGTCGCGCTTCATTTCGGTCGCGGTTTGTTTTCAACAAATATACGGAGCGCCAATGGAGTTTCAAAACGCTAAATTTAATATAACTAGGCCTAATTATCATTGCAAGTTCGTCAATCGGTTTATCATACTTTTTTATTTATGTTTTGTTGTATTTATAATAAGCAACAACGGGCTACTTAAAAGCAAATAAAATTAATACTATTATTACTAATCTATCAATTAATATTATCGGACGGTTTTTATTTTCGTTTTGTTATGAATCCTACGCTTTCTACTGCATAACAAATACAGCAAATAAAATAAATATCAAAATATGATATGATGTTATATATATTATTATTATTACTATTATTATTATTGTTATTTATTTACATTGTATCTGGAAAAAGTAGCCAATTTGTCATTTAAATTACTGTAACATTAGTTTATTAACAATTATTTTTATTAGTATTAATTTTGTTGTTTTTATTTTCGTTTTATGAATCCTACGCTTTCTACTACATAACAAACACAGCAAATAAAATAAATACTAAAATATATGATGTTATATATTATTATTAAATTATTTTTTTTATTTACATTGTATCTGGAAAAACCAGCCAATATGTCATTTAAATTACTGTAACATTAGTTTATTAACAATTATTTTTATTAGTATTAAAGTTTGTTA
>NW_022687590.1:0-547 GCF_011630105.1 Anneissia japonica | reverse complement strand
GGTAAGACATTCTTTCCTTGATTTTGAATAATTTCAATAAATATTGAGTCACAAGAAGCAGTTGTCAGGGAGAGGTCACTTTGAATAAAAGAGCATGTAGTATTTATATACAATGCGACAACACCCCACCACCAGACCTGCCTACCTATTTTCACATAAAATTGTATAATTGGGTATTATTTAGTAAGCCACTATTTTCATTAAACCATGTTTCCGATATTCCAATAATATCAAACTAAAAATGGAAGATCACAATAAATTCCATGATCCTGCGTTAAAATGGATAAACTAGAGAAGCTTTATATAAAGATTGTGTAGTTTTGGTCAGGATCAAGATCTCAGTACTCGGCAAAATTGTTTATATTAAATAGTAAATTGTGTACTTTGTCGATTTCGCTTTAATTAAATAATATTATTGTTATTAATTTGTAGTTCAAAAATTGCTTCTTCAAAATCCAAAATACTAAGGTGATTAAAAGGCAATATATCGTCCCCTATATAACGTAGTGGCGAATGTGGAAAAATCAATTTTTTTTTTATTTGTGAA
>NW_022687589.1:0-764 GCF_011630105.1 Anneissia japonica | reverse complement strand
ATACAGGGGTGGCACCAGGACCTGCGCGACGGAGGGGCTAAAGGCCCCGACGGGGGGGCTAGTGGAGCGAATCGAGTCTCACTTGGCTGGGGCCAGAAGGCCGCCCAGGGCCCCCAGTGGGGTCCAGTGGGGTCCAGTGGGTGAAGCCCCCTGGAAGCCACAGATATTTGATGAATTATGGCAAATTTTTATTACTTATTTGATAGGCATCGAGTTACTATAATATGACTTCATGTAGGCTATCTTTCTAATGTTGTCATCAGCTTCCAAAACCAAAACATTTTGAATAAAGCAAGAAACAAAGAGTATGCAATGTAACCATCTAATTTATTTTCAAATCCTCATTCTTGAAAGTGAAATTCTATATTTTGGAAATTTTGCATGAAATCTCTCTCAACCACGTTGTCATGGTCGAGGTTGCTTCACCTATTACGATGTATTCCAACCATCATGAGGCTATCTAAATGAGCATTTGTCATAACAGAACGCAAATTATTTTAAATTAGTCTCATTGAATTATTATTATTATTAGTATTATTATTATTATTATTATTGTTATTATTATTATTATTATTATTGTTATTGTGGTTGTTGTTGTGATGAAAAGTTAACACAAACGATATGGTGGCTAAACGAATATTACAAGTAAATATTTTTTTTATTTGTTTGTTCCCCGACAGAATTTATCGTCTTCCCTGACGGTGGGGCTATGCTTCCCCGACGGGGGGCTATAGCCCCCAGCCCCCTCTGGCGCTACCCCTGTA
>NW_022687588.1:0-1275 GCF_011630105.1 Anneissia japonica | reverse complement strand
GGTGAAAAGAAGCTACCTGGGAGTCAATCGATTGTAATCGGTTGAGGAAACTTTTGGCATTGGCTGATCTGAGGGGATCAGGGGGCCCAGACCCCTTGGGAAAAAAATAAATAAAAATTAATAAAGTAATTAATTTAAATAAAAAATACAAATTCTAGACCTACCTTTTCATGACCCGTGAGCTGAACTTTTGTTTGTTACAATCGGAAAATTATAAGGGAAAGCTTATTTTTCCAGGCTTCTAGGAATCAAAGTTTTCCCGGGGTAGGACCCTCAACTCTCCTTCCTCTTTGGGGTTTATCGAATCATGGAAAAAAGAATACGTATGCAACTACTCAATTTTTTATGTACGTATACACACATAAATAGGCCTATTTACTGTAATAAAATTTCGTAGGGATTTTCTTGATCTTAAGTTTCTTTATAATATCATTCATAGTAATCTCGATTGTAATCTTATTTCAAGTTTCTTTATTAATGTCCCGACTCGTACGTTAAGAAGTAAACCCACATTTTATGTTCCTTTTGGGAGGGTTAATGCCATCCAAAATGGTTTATTTTGTAGATTAAGTAAATTATATAATTCCCTTTTAGTTCAAGATAATAATCTTGATATATTTTCATATTCGTTTAATCAGTTTAGGCATAAAGTTTTGAGTGTACTGTAATTGATCATTTTATGATCTTTTTTCCTTGATGTTTCTTCCAGTTTTCAATTTGTTGTTTTGTTTTTTTTTGTGTATTTGCATTCTTGTTTAATAACCCTCCTATTATTGGCGAATTTATTTTGCTGTTGGTTGTGGTTTTAAAGAAATAAAGAAATATAGAAATAAAGAATGAGAAAGTTTAAATGACCGTTTTCAACAGGGGAAACCTTGAAAGTAGAGGAACTTAAAAGACACCT
This sequence comes from Anneissia japonica, assembly GCF_011630105.1. Taxonomy (NCBI): domain Eukaryota; kingdom Metazoa; phylum Echinodermata; class Crinoidea; order Comatulida; family Comatulidae; genus Anneissia; species Anneissia japonica. Next base: position 371 of record NW_022687588.1, on the reverse strand, counting down.
CAGAAGTCGGAAAAGCTCATTTCCCGCCAACTAGGAATCAAAATTTACCCTGGGGAGGACCCCGACCCCACTTTTTTCAGGGTTTTTATGAAAATATGTAAACCCCCCCCCCCCTAAATGCCAACCAAGATCCGCCCCTGTTTGGACTCACCGTTGCATAGTTACCAATTTCAAAGTGATTTTAGATGAAACACGCATTTTGCAGATAAAAATGAGTGATCATAAAGTTGTCACGCATTTAGCACTAGTCTGTGTGTGATAACAAATTATCAGAAATTTAGGGGAAAATATATTAAAAAATAGAAGAAATTGGGTTTATTAAAATTTAAAAAAAAACGGTCATGCAGTAGCTTAAGTCATTAGAAAGCTTT
>NW_022687587.1:0-930 GCF_011630105.1 Anneissia japonica | reverse complement strand
AGAATACTTGTTTCCAGTGAGGTCCTCCTGGTGGTGATTGGGCACTACATCGGCAGTGGCCTAACAATGGGCCCGGGGCCCAGTGGTTTTCTGAGAATGAGGTCCCCTTTTTGATCCGGTCAACACTTTGATTGTGGGAATTTAAATTTGCTCGTTTTTCTAATATTTGGCATTGTATTCTAGATTGCTTTTAACAAGGAAATAAATTATATATCAGTTGCAGATTTAGGTATTCAAAATAGAGGGAATGTGGGTAGGGAGTGGCTTTCACACACCTATTCCACCTCGGCCCCAGCATGGTTGGGGCTAAGGTAAGATCATTTATGAATACGGCACCTCAAAGTGGCCGGAATTGGCACTCATATATTTAAAATGCGAGTATAATTTCCATTTTTAAAACAATTGGAAAATTGTAGGTGGCCCCAGGCCGACAGGGGCCCCCATTAAACCTTCACAGATATACTATGATATATGTCTTACAGTCGATATCAGACGCACATTATGCTGTTATCTATCAACAAAGCCCTTTTGGGTAAGGGTGCCCGAGCATGGACCCTATGGGTTGGGGCACCTTCGGGGCCCTAGGTGACGGGGGCCCTGCGGACCGCCGCATGGGAGCACATAGTCGTTACACCACTGTACATCGGGAAACAATTTCCTACTCATTTCCAATTAGTATACTGCGTTCTTTAACGTACACACTGGCAATAATGCACACGGAACCAACAGGTTAAATGTCTCATCCGAAAGACGGTGCGCTATCGTAACTTGCATTTCAGCCCTCCAACTGAAATACAAGGAAGAGCAGTGATGGGAATTCAATACACTACCTCATTCCTAAAGCCCCTTTCAATTTCCATCTTAAAAAACTTAAAGAATTTATCCTCCAAAAGGCTGGAAAGGACTCCCTGTACAGGCGAATGCTTTGTT
>NW_022687586.1:0-696 GCF_011630105.1 Anneissia japonica | reverse complement strand
ATTGATAACTATGTTGTGGATGTAACTCAGTTTCTGACAGAGGTAAGTGTGTATTGATGATAATAATACACTAATGGAGTTGAATGGCTTGGTGGTTAAGATGCTTGCCCTCCAATCCCATGGTCCTGGGTTCAATTCCTGTCACGATAACAGGATTTTTTTTCTCAGGTCCAAAAGCCTCATAATATAACTTGGTCTGTGTAAAGCATATTGTGTGTATGTTTGTCTTGTGAAGATATTGCCACTGAGCAAAGTGATTAAGTTTGCTGTTTGGCATATCTGCAACACTGGTCCCTAAAGTTGAATAAATAAAAAATTTATAGATTATAATACCTTAAAACTTCGAAATGAAGTTCGCAAAATTAGCCGAAAAAAGAAGCCCATCTTGAACAGAAGCCCATGGGCTTCTTTTCAAGATGGTACAGAACATACACCGTACATAAATTTCAGAAAAAAAAATTAAATTAAATACAAGCCTGGTTTACTCAGTTTTTATTTTTTATTTTATTTCAACCATCTTTAAAGAGGGTAACCCTTCCAGTTTAGCCCAGTAGGTTAACTGATATTCAGGGCCCTCTTTAATAAAATAAAAAAAACAGTACAAGCAACATCATTACAACATAATAATAACAATAATAATAATAATAATAATAATAATAATAATAATAATAATAATAATAACATACAATCCTCATA
>NW_022687585.1:0-4018 GCF_011630105.1 Anneissia japonica | reverse complement strand
AAGATATGTCCCCCCAAAAATGGCCCAAGTGCAAGAATTGCGCAATAAAATTGTATTTACTGTGGTTTCAAATGAGCATAATATTATCCCTGTACTGTCTAGAGCCGTGAAACCTTTTATTCTAGGACAACTTTTTGTGTTGATTTCAGTTATGCAGTCTGTTAAAAGGATAAATTGTTTAATTAGTAAGATATTATGCCCCAAAAATGGCCCAAGTGCAAAAATTGTGCAATAAAATTGTGTTACGATTGATTTCAAATGAGCATAATATTATCTGTGAACGGTCTAGAGGCATGAAACCTTTCATTCTAAGACAACTTTTTGTGCTGATTGCAGTTATGCAGTTTGTTAAAGGGATGCATTGTTTAATTAGTAAGATATTTTTTTTACAAATTGAAAAATATACCCCTTTTCAAATCGCTTTTTAAACATGAAGGGATAAAGACACCAAGCTGATATTTGGAACATCTGATCATCATATATAAATTAATTAATTAATGGTGCAAGTTTTAACAACAAGCGTACTTGCCCACAGGGTCAAAGGTCACTATGAAAACGAGGCATTTTTATGCATTTTTTGTCCCGAATGACCTTTTCACCTACGATTACCCACTAAAATGATAAGTTAAAAATCCGGAATTTTTTGTGGTGAAACATTTCCAACTATATATTAATAATTTGGTGCATAAGACCCATTTAATAACTGATTTGGGTATTTTAATGGGGTCTAAAAATGGAAGAAAAATTATGCAACCAAATAAGTTAGGGTCTTTACCAACCAATATTTTCGTAACGGGGTCCGGTATACCAAAAGTCATGCTATATTCCTGTTCTACAGCCAAAAGTTAGTCTAGATATCAATTTTCAGTTAATTATCTTTATTCTATTTGAAGATATGGCTAATTGAAAATGCAACTTTACAAATATGTCATAATTGATAGCTAAAAGGGGGTATGACCCTAAAATTTCAAATGGCCGTAACTTCTAAACGGCTTGGAATTGGCAAGTCAAATTTTGGGTTTGTTCGTCAGACATGTTGGTGCACATTATATCCGAGTTTCAAGCAAATCTGAGACGGTACCCAGCCATCCCATTTGTTGAGTTGGCACGGAATGACCCCACTTGCAAAATGCTTCGGACTAGAAGAACTAGTGACCCTAGTGCATAAATCAGTGAGTGTATTGTTGTAACTGCTTATAAATTACTCATTTTTGTCTTCCTTCAACAAATTCAGAGAAACCAATAAATCTGTATGGACATTTCTATTGATTCAATAACATGAAGGAGTTCTTATGTTTATGTTTACGTGGTTTCATCTTGCATAAGGTTTTAGATGTCTGTGCTGCAGGAAAATCCCAAGAAATTTGATTTCTGTCCTTAAAGACTAGACCATTTCAATTGTGTGTGTGTGTGTGGATGATATTTATTGCATCAGAAAGACAAATAAAACAAGATAAAATAATAATAAAAATAGTAATGAAGATAATAAAAATAGTAAAAACAACAATAATAATAATAATAATAATTATTATTATTATTATTTCTTTAAATCGGACTTACATATCTTTTGTGTTTTTACCCCTTAGCATCATTCATAATAATAATAATAATAATAATAATAATAAATATTATTATTATTATTATTATTTATTCACATCCTATCGTTTGTTTCAATCACTTTGCTTAATTTTCACTATTTTTGTGGGGGCCTTTACTCCTGACCCCAGTAGGAGCTTATACTGGCTTTGGAAAGGATTTACTCCGCCCCAGGCTTACCCTTCAATTTAACCTACGGTTTGTTACTTTGTGTCAAATGTTAAGCGTAGGTACTACAAATATTTGCAGCTCAATATAATTAGTGTACATAGATTAATGTTGCTGGTAGGTTTCTATTATTGTTTATTTATGTTGATGTGGATTTTGTTATTGCTATAATGTCATGAGTACAGGAGTGCCAAGTTGAAAGTAGCTACTTCATCAGGGAGATTGGTTTGATAATGAGCTCTCCAATGCAATTTGCTCAAGCTAAATGGTGGTAGCCCTGAACTGGAGAATTTCCCGAAGAGAACTTAAAAGGAAGGGCTCCTTCAGGCCACTATTTTTTATTACATTGCATTAAAAAAAAAAAAAAGCAGAACTAGACATTTGTATTATTCTCCTCATTTCCTCATTGAAAATACAAATTAATGTAAATTAGCAGTTTCAATAGTTTTTAAAACATAGCAAAATTAATTAGTTAAGAAATAAAACTTCCTAAGTACAATCTTTAAAATATTCAGCCACAGTAACAGGGGTCATATTTGACAAACATCTTGACTTCAGCAACCATATATCATCTGTATGCCGATCGGGTTACTTTCATCTTCACCGTATCCGTTCCATTAGACCTTACATTTCATCTTCTGCTGCTGCTTCTCTTGTTTACGCTTTTATTTCATCCAAACTTGACTTTTGCAATGCATTGCTCAATGGGTTACCTGCTATTAGCATTAGACACCTTCAGAAACTTCAGAACTCTGCTGCTCGTGTTGTAACATTGTCTAAAAGGTTCACCACATTACGCCAATTTTAAACATTCTTCACTGGCTTCCAGTTGATAAGCGAATCATTTTTAAAATTCTTCTTCTCACCCAAAAATCTATCCATGGTCGTGCCCCACTTTATCTCTGTTCGCTTATTATTGACAAACCTGTTTCTTCCCGTTTTACTCGTTCTTCTCAATCCCTCAAACTTGTTACTCCACGAGTCAAGCATATTCGTACCGGTGAACGCTCTTTTTCTTTCTCTGCTCCTAAACTCTGGAACTCTCTGCCTCCTCAATTATGTATCATTTCTGATCCGCAATTATTCATATCTACTCTTAAATCCTTCCTCTTCAAATAGTTCAACTTCTTTCTAACATCCTCCGGCGCCGGTGACAAGCCAGTTTTGTTTGCTTTAATAGGCACTTTAAAAATATGTGTTATTATTATTATTATTATTATATATATATACTGTATAGGTGAAATATTGGTTTCCTGAACACACTTTTGACATCTGGTATTCTCTCAAGAAGCAAGGATTACTTATGATTAATAATGAACTGTTTTGTAAAATATGATCTGCATGTCTTGTTTCTAAGCCTAAATCATTAATTGTCACAATCTGTTAATTTATTTTAGCTGCCAAAAAAGTTAAGAGTTTAGATAGAGTTTTACCAACTTATAAAGCAGAAAATGGAGTGAGGGGAAGTAGTGGTAACAGCCATGGAAAGAATGCAAAACATACTGTTATTGAGGTACAGTAGGATATACATACTGATATTATATTTTATACATTTTTATATTATGTTATTTATAATAAGATATAATTCTGTGATTTCTTATATATTCCATTGATTATAAAACAAATACTTGAAATAACACAATTTAAATAATATTAATCAAAATGATTAAATTTCCGGCAAAATTTCAGTTTTTAAGAAAAATCTAATTTTTGTATAATGTTATAAAGATTTATAAATATAATACAGAATTGCTAGTTTAACTGAATTTAGACATTCCTAAGAATGAAAAAAATGTAAAACAAGACTGAAATTTGATTTTTTGTGTTCCACACAAAAAATAAATGCGGATGAATTTTTCATGTTTGATTTTGCGATAGGTCGTGAGAAGAAATATCGTAGGCGCCGAAAACATTAGCCTATCCAACGCTGCTAGGCTAGGCCTAGCCTTACTTCGATTTAGGTTCTGTTATCACACATAAAAACGGCCGACATGATATTTTCCGTTGCTAGTATTGACACTTGTGAAATATAATATTTCATAGGAATTATTTCAAATTTGTTTAAAAAAAATTATTCTGACTGAGATTTTGACACTTAAACAAACATATCTCAGCCTAACCGAACGACCGCATTGTGCAAGATGCGAAGTACAAAAACTAATCTCATTAGAGAAGGCACACTTTATTGACTGTATAAAGTATACATAAAAGCGAGAGTATTCCAGTGGATGCGATCTACTACCTCTGAATTTGC
>NW_022687584.1:0-982 GCF_011630105.1 Anneissia japonica | reverse complement strand
TAAACTGCTTTCTACCACAATTATTTTTTTGTTTTGGGAGAGGGGAGGGGGATTTTGTTACTCATTTTGAACATGCTTGACTCTAGCCAAAATGGATATAGTCAAACACAGTGCTAAACTGGTTTTTATCACAATTGTTTTTATGGGGGTTTTTGTGATTGTTGCTCATTTTTTAATGCTTAACTCTAGCCAAATTGGATATAGTCAAACCCAGTGCTAAACTGATTTATACCACAATTGATTTAAATTTTATTATTATTATTATTATTATTATTATTATTATTATTATTATTATTATTATTATTATTATTATTATTATTATTATTATTATTATTATTTATTATTATTATTATATTATTATTATTATTACTTTGTTATACTTTCTTTAACATGCTTAACTCTAGCCAAAATGGATATAGTTAAACACAGTGCTAAACTGATTTATACCACCATTGTTTTCAATTTATTTTGTGATTGTTGTTCATTCTTTTAACATGCTTGATTATAGCCAAAGTTGATATAGTCAAACACAATGATAAAGTAGTTTATATCTTAATTATTTTAATATATTTTTTGTTTGCGATTTTATAATAAATAGAGTAGTACAAAAAAGTAGTTAAATACATTATTTTATTGGTATTTGAAAATACAACTGTAAGCTCTAACAAAACCTTCTCTATTATTGCTATTATAAATGATATTATTATTATTATTATTATTATTATTATTATTATTATTATTATTATTATTATTATTATTTATTTATTTATTATTATTACTACTACTACTACTATCATCACGGAGATGTAAAAAATAAAAAAAATGTTTACATCTCCCTGCTAACATTATTGTTCAGTAATTTTGTTTTTATTTATATTTCATTATTACATTATTATTATTATGTATAATTGTTCTTTTGATTCTTAACATGATCATATCGGTTATTACCGTCAACATCATTAATTTTGTTCCAGGAACTAAT
>NW_022687583.1:188-524 GCF_011630105.1 Anneissia japonica | reverse complement strand
GGCGTCGTAACAGGCGCGGGGGTGGGGGGGAGAGGGGAAATTGCCCCTCCCCTGACGGTTTTTACCAGGTTGACCAAGCCGTCGTACCGGGCTGGGTAATAAGAGAACAGAAATAGGGGAGGTTGAGGGAAAGAGAAAGAAGAGGAAAAGAAGAGGAAGGAAAAAGAGAAGAGAAAAATAAAGACAAGAATAAAAAGGAAGATATCATAATGACCTGACTCACAACACTCTGCAACCCCTTCTCCACTTTAAAAACTGTCATAACTCCTTTGATCTATGCTGCCCGATGGCGTAACCACTGGGGAACAAGGTGAAAATATCTATCTTTGAAAAATC
>NW_022687583.1:0-172 GCF_011630105.1 Anneissia japonica | reverse complement strand
TTCATCCCCTGAAAGTGCCTAAAAACCTCAAATTTCGCGCGCATTTCTTGTTAACATGGCCCAATTTCCTCTAAAAATTGCACATTTTAGGGAGTTTTGATCAATTCCAACGAAATTAACTTTAAAAACACTGGGGGACAAGGGGAAAATATCCATCTTTGGAAAATCTTTC
>NW_022687582.1:0-515 GCF_011630105.1 Anneissia japonica | reverse complement strand
TGTGAGTATTGATAACCTATGCATCGCAGGAAATGGGTTATTGCCAGATGTATCGAGAATATCCAAACGATAAACATCGCCTTTTATCTTGTAAATTTTACGGTGGAAATCTTCTATCGTAGGTGTGTACTGTTCGATATATCTCCCATTTAGAAACCGGTTCACAATCGCCGTCTTTCCAACCTTCGGCGCTCCAAGCACTACAAGGCGAAAGCAGTTTTTGGCGGGAATGTTCATTTCAGATTCTAGTACAACTGGACTGTACGACATGGCTTCTTCGTTTACTATCACGGATGAGGATGTCAAGTAAAGTATAACGCAGCATATGCAATAAATGAAATCCAATTATGTTCTTGAATGTATCTCCATAAAGAAAATAGGTATTACAAATTCCAATTATCAATATCAAACACACACCGCACGTCTGCTTTGATACAACTCAGTGAGCATGTGACCGAAGATGTGTGCGTATCGAATGTTTAGCAGTAGCCAGGTCATCGGTGAGTTGTCTGTTG
>NW_022687581.1:0-871 GCF_011630105.1 Anneissia japonica | reverse complement strand
GTAGTGTACTTGAATTATATAAATTACCTTGTATTTTCATTAAAAGCCTCAATTAATTCTGTAGTAGCATGCTCTGGATACATAAATCTGACTGGCCATATGAGGGCGCCCTCCTCATCTAGGTACACAACAGGGTTGTTGCCCTCTGCTAGCATTGAAAACATTTTGTCATCTTCAGACAAATCACCGTCATCGTTGTCATCATTACCATGTACTAAATTTACATTTCTTTCCTTTAAATAAATAAGACATGAGATAATTAAAATAATTTTGCTTTTCTGGTTGTTAATAATAAAAATATATGTTAGACTTACATAGGGCTATATGCCAACAAGGCCTCTAAGCGCCTCACATTATTACACTGGCGGTCATTGGATCAAACACATATGGGAGAGAGACAGTAGCAGCGCCCTCAGAAGAATTCGTGGATTTGGTTGGATTGGATTGGATTTATTCGGTGTAAACACCAAGGATAGCCCACGAAAGTCTAGAAGACTTACTTCCAGTGGGGTCCTTCTGGTGGTGATTGGGCAGTACACTGGGAGACAATCCCCTACTCTTTTAAGAAGAGTGTACTGCGTTCTTTAACGTGCACATGGGCCATAATGCACACAGGACCAATGGCTTAAACGTCTCATCCGAAAGACGGTGCGCTATTGTAACTTGTAATTTAGCCCTCCAGCTAAAACGCGGAGAGGCAGCGATGGGAATTGAACCGGGGACCTAGAGATATCCACGGTTCAGCGCACACAGTGGCTACCACCAGATTAGCCGACTGAGCTAAGCTGCTCTCTCTAATAATGTTAAAAATGGTAATCACCTTATCTGTAAAACTGTTTTGATCATTCATAAAGCAAACACAATGGATGTT
>NW_022687580.1:0-1532 GCF_011630105.1 Anneissia japonica | reverse complement strand
TCACCAATGCCAATAATCATTACAAACAATAAACTACAGAACTAAAATACAGTAATTATGGTATGCTATACAAAATGTATATGCTGCCTATAAAAGTTATTACTATAACAATACAATAATTCAACTACAATACGAACATAGCTGACTGCACGGTTTGATCATAATGTGCTATTACTGTTGGTGGCCCTGTGGAGTGATTATTGCCTATGATGTACCGAAAGACTGCGAATTTAATATAGCAAAATCCATTGCTTCTTTGAATGCCTCATACTCTTTGTAAACTGTTGGAAGTCTAAGGACTATAGAACATGTGTTGGCTGTTGGATAATTGTCAGCACTGTGCAGGAATGTAATCTCTGGCATCTCAGTGAAACTGGTAATTGGTATACTCGATGCTCCACTCGTAAATACCAAAATATCACGTAATGTGCATTTCGTTTCTCCCTCTGAAAAATATTTAAAAAAAAATTCAAGTGCTAATAAATTTATCCTAAAAATGAACACGAATATTTTTATGCAATGATGTGAAATGAATGCAATTGTCGTTGGCTTTTCAGAAGTACATACATGGTGTGCCATAAACCTTGCTAATTATTTTAAAACCTTGATTTTGTTTTCAATTTTTTTTTATTTCAGTTTAGGTGCATGCATTCAGGGTCCTGACTATATAATATCAGGTTGAAGACAATCTGTTAAATAAGTGTTTATGATTGTGGAGGATAAAACATTTGTGCATGTAAGCTGAGCATGATTTTTTCCCCATTCTATATTAAAAACTAACTATACCTTCAACATCTATAAGATAATCAAAAAACTGTGACAGCACAACTTCTTCAGTGCTTCTTTTATATTAATATATAATATTGTCATTGATCATGCCACGTCAATTTAGAATAAAAAAATTAATATTTAAAGTACTTAATAATTCCATGTTTCTTTCATTTTAGCTGTTATACGTTAGTGTGAAGGCCTAGGCCCTATATCTTAAAATAATGTTAGTAGGCCTAGGGCTGCTAGGATTGACGGAATTAAGAAGGATGATGATTTAGTTCATTTACTAGGCCTAGGCCCTAGGCCTACTAACTACTACTACTAACTAGGGCCGGCCTACTAACTACTAGGGCCGGCCTAGGTATTTTTACCTACAAAACATGCTAAATAAATAAATAAAATAAGTTGATACACTTAGGCCTAGTTTTAATTGACATATATTTGGCATATCACCTGTTAGTGGTTAGGCCTAGGCATTGTCAGTGACATTTATTTTAAAATTAAAAACAACAAAAATGTTTACCTTTTCTCGTTCAAAATTATCGATGAGATATCACGCAAACTTTTCTTCTTTGATGATGCCATCTCAAACGTTTTAACCCAACTAAAGTAAAATGCAAAGTACTGTAAATCATCTTTTTATTGGCCTAGACCTAGCAGGGAACCTAGCTAGGCCTAGGCCGAGTTGGTTATGAGCAAAGATACTAGAAATACAAGATAGAGTTCTCCACACAAAAAAAGTGTTCCGCCGTGTTCCACCG
>NW_022687578.1:476-662 GCF_011630105.1 Anneissia japonica | reverse complement strand
AATAAAAATGATTTTTAAATATATATATTTTTAAATATATATATATTTAATATATATATATATATATATATATATATATATATATACATAAATCATCAAAGAAAGGTAAATACAGTGTTCGAATAAAGGACATAATAATACATCGTGTAGCATAGCTCTCAATGAATGTAGTCCTGTAAATAAACG
>NW_022687578.1:0-464 GCF_011630105.1 Anneissia japonica | reverse complement strand
TAAACGAAGGCCCTAACTCTTGATTTATATTACAGCATATGCAATTATTTGTTTCTAGCCGTACTTATTGTGTAATGGAGAGTATCTGGTGGTATCTGAATCTGTTTAACCATGAAGCCTGTATGGTCTAATGGTTATGACGTTCGCCTTGACAGCGAGAGGTCGCAGGTTCGAGTTCTGCCAGAGGCATTTTATTACACAATTTCTTTATTCGTTTATTTACAGGACTACATTCGTTTAGAGCTATGCTACACGATGTATTATTATGTCCTTTATTCGAACACTGTATTTACCTTTCTTTGATGATTTATGTATATAATTTAACAGTGTTAACGGCTATCTTGATTTATATTACAGCATATGTATATATATGTATGTATATATATATATATATATATGTATGTATATATATATATCATTAACAACTAGACATCTCTTCATTCACATTCCAGCATACATAGCAA
>NW_022687577.1:1301-1637 GCF_011630105.1 Anneissia japonica | reverse complement strand
ACTTTGCCTAACCCTAACCCTAACCTTAACCCTAACCCTAACCCTAACCCTAACCCTAATCCTAATCCTAACCCTAACCCTAACCCTAACTTTAACTCTAACCCTAACCCTAACCCTAACTCTAACCCTAACATTAACCCTAACCCTAACAATAACCCTAACCTAAAAAAAATTACATTTTTGACTCAACTTTTTAACATTGTCCCTTTTTGCACAAAAGTGCTTATCTCGCCGAGTTGAGCACTTAGTGCAAATTTTTGAATTTCCGCCATATTTCGAGTACTTTTCCGAAAAACTTTAAACTTTCAATGGAATAGTGTTTGTTTATACACATCT
>NW_022687577.1:0-1213 GCF_011630105.1 Anneissia japonica | reverse complement strand
GCAAATTTTTGACTTTCCGCCATATTTCGAGTACTTTTCCGAAAAACTTCAAACTTTCAATGGAATAGTGTTTGTTTCAGCCTATCTCACTTTGCCTAACCCTAACCCTAACCCTAACTCTAATTCTAACTCTTACCCTAACCCTAACTCTAACCCTAACCCTAACCCTAACCCTAACCTAACAAAAAAAAAATAGATTTTTGACTCAACTTTTTAACATTGTCACTTTTTGCACAAAAGTGCTTATCTCGCTGAGTTGAGCACTTAGTGCAAATTTTTGACTTTCCGCCATATTTCGAGTACTTTTCCGAAAAACTTCAAACTTTCAATGGAATAGTGTTTTTTTCAGGCTATCTCACTTTGCCTAACAAAAAAATTACATTTTGACTCAACTTTTTAACATTGTCACTTTTTGCAGAAAAGTGCTTATTTCGCCGAGTTGAGCACTTTGTGCAACTTTTTGACTTTCCGCCATATTTCGAGTACTTTTTCGAAAAACTTCAAACTTTCAATGGAATAGTGTTTGTTTCAGCCTATCTCACTTTTTCCTAACCCTAACCCCAACCCTAACCCTAACTCTAACCCTAACTCTAACCCTAACACTAACCCTAACCCTAACGCTAACGTAACAAAAAAAAATTGTATTTTGACTCAACTTTTTAACATTGTCACTTTTTGCACAAAAGTGCTTATCTCGCCGAGTTGAGCACTTAGTGTAAATTTTTGACTTTCCGCCATATTTCGAGTACTTTTCCGAAAAACTTCAAACTTTCAATGGAATAGTTTTTGTTTCAGCCTATCTCACTTTGTCTAACCCTAACCCTAACCCTAGCTCTAACTCTAACCCTAACCCTAACCCTAACTCTAACCCTAACACTAACCCTAACCCTAACCCTAACCTAACAAAAAAAAAAATTACATTTTTGACTCAACTTTTTAACATTGTCACTTTTTGCACAAAAGTGCTTATCTCGCCGAGTTGAGCACTTAGTGCAAATTTTTGACTTTCCGCCATATTTCGAGTTCTTTTCTGAAAAACTTCAAACTTTCAATGTAATAGAGTTTGTTTCAGCCTATCTCATTTTGCCTAACCCTAACCCTAACCCAAACCCTAACCATAACCCTAACCCTAACCCTAACCCTAACCTTAACTCTAACCCTAACACTATCCCTAACCCTAACCCTAACCTAACAAAAAAAAAATTACATTTTT
>NW_022687576.1:0-1114 GCF_011630105.1 Anneissia japonica | reverse complement strand
ATCTTTTCATGTGCCAATTTTCCCTAGGCCACAGTATCTATAATAATTTTTTTTTAAAGCCTGTGTTATATATATCCTTGTAGGTTATATGGTTTCAGTCTTAACGTACTTTATTTCGTATATCCCCCATAATTTTGTTATTTCGTCCGTCTCCTGTACACGTATATCATCTGTGTAGGCCTACGCTCGCTGAGCGTGAATCAGCTAATTCATTTTGCATTTGTTGCTAGGTTACGTACTTCGTTGTTAGTATTGCTAGGCCTAGGCTCGCTATAGTACGAAAGCCTATTAGGGCCACTGAAATATATATTTTTATGCATACCTGCCAACCCTACCGATTTAGGCGGTAGGCTACCGATTTTCTCACTTTTCTACCGCCTACCGAATTACCAGGCTGTTCCTACCGATTTTTAAAAATTGGAAATCAACATTATTTTATGCTAAGTTCTCAATAAAAATAATCTCGTTCGCCGTCAGAATGATGCGCTACCATTAAGCCTCCGGCCACACACTCATAATATAATATTTAGGTAAACAAACAGCACCACCAGGTGTCAACTAGTGTTTTCAAGTCTTGTACACTAGACACCGCAAGCTATATTATTTTTTGGCGCCTGGTGCAGTAGCCTATGGTAACTCGAGGCGTGCGTGGTGTTGAGTCGCCTAGGACAGCCTAGGAGTAGTGTTGGATCACATGAGGCCACGATCTATCATCTGATCCTATTTTTATAGTTTTTCACAATGAGTAAAATAAAATCCAAGTGGAATAACAAATTTAAAGACCAATGGACTGCAGACTACAGTTGTATTAAGTAATCGAGGAAAGGTCAGTTTCATGCTTTGTGTGTGAGTTGCAGGACAGACTTTGAAACTTAGGCCGAGTGTGTTAACTTTTTTTAATGAGTTTGACCAACTTAACATTTCCATCCTTTCCATTTTTTGTAACTCTAAAATAGATTATCTAAACCCTTAAATTTACTGAACTGTTATAGCTGCGCCCCCTGGACCCCCCATTGTTAGGAGGGGGACACCCCCTCCCAAACCCACCCCCCGCCTCGGGCTTCGCACTCGGATGGCGCTACGCGCCATTTTTTCAATAACTTCCTACCTCTTT
>NW_022687575.1:0-1107 GCF_011630105.1 Anneissia japonica | reverse complement strand
TATTTCCGTATTCATTTTTAACCGACGCTAATTGTTCTCTGTTTCATTGCTGTGTCAAGTCCAATAAATATTTGTTAGCCTATGCTCTCTTTCCAAAACATCGTACCAGCAGGGCTGACTGCCTACAGCTGAATTGTATTTTGAATAAACACTGAGTTTGCAGCCATTTCAAAATTGTATTTCTAATTTGACAATCCTAGATCACTGCCTGTATAATATACAATTGTGTTCATGAATTCCATTTTTTGGCAAAAAAAATATCATAGCGTTATCACAGAGACTTACGACCGTCGTCCTATACAATGGCGGCACCAGCGGGGGAGGGAGCAGAGGCTTAAGCCCCATCGGTTTGGTCAAGGCCCCCCCCCCCCCATTGGGCCAATGCTCGTCGGGGAGTCGGACCAAAATAAAAAATAGGCCTAGTTTTCCCATCGAAGCCATTTCCCATACCCACCTCCGGCTCGGGCCTTCGAATCTCACATAACGCTGTGCACTATAGTTACACTTATAAATACTTAGCACCCCCTCCCCAGTCGGACATCCCCCCCCCCACCAATAAATTATATCCTAGAGCCGCCACTGGTCCTAAAACGGTTTAAATTATTTATCTTTGTGTGTGTGTTATTATGTGTTTCGTCGTCGTCTAAAATGTCCTTTTCAATTGATATTTATCGACACAACGCATCAAAATTTAAAAACAGCTTACCACCACGCACTGCATTTGAAGCGTCCTCAAGATAATTTAGGTTATCAAGACGGATTAAATGTGTTTCATCGCCGGCAACACCACGAAGTTCATCATATTCAACGTTTGTTCCTAAGGCCACAGAAATAAAAGTGATTCCGTCATTTCTCATTGTGGTGGCTAAGGCAACTGGATCTTCTCTGGAGCTTGATTTTCCATCTGTCAGCAATATCACTAACCTTGATTAAAGGTATATTTGAAATAGAACGAAAACGTAACAAACACAAATATAATTTCATTGAGGCCCTATATTTTCAATAACTTTTATGTTCATCAAACACTTAAAAGGCGTATATATTATAGTTTATACTATCCTGTACTGTGCATCTTTTTATATTAATGTATATAAAATAAATATATTA
>NW_022687574.1:0-713 GCF_011630105.1 Anneissia japonica | reverse complement strand
ACGTCGGCTGTAAGTTGTTGTGTACCCATCGACAGCTAAGTCCGCAGTTAAGCTGATGTTGTATCTTTCAATTTGATTTGTTGAGCTCTGATAAGCTGCCATTCCCTCAGATATCAATTCTAATTTAAAAATGAAACAGAAAATAGTGTCACAATATCTAAGCGAATTAACGTCCCTTCGTTTCAGTTATCCTTGAATTCAGAGTAATATGCTTGTACACTCGTCCTTCTACATATGGCAAATTAAATTCAAACATACTAAAAGAAAATAAATCATTAAAGATTTTGGCAATCGAATGTATTGTTCTTTTATATGATTGTTTTTACTGTATTAAAAAAAAAATATAGGCCTATAGATATATAAAAATAGCAAAATATCCTACCTTTACCTGACGTTTGTTTAATGCAGAATATTTTTGAATAAAAGGTGGTTTTCACGCAACGACAGAGAGAAAAAAAACCCCCGGTAATGATTCTGTCCATTGTAATTAGACACTATTTTAGTATGGTAGCATAGACCTATCATGAATAGTTCAAAAATGTTTTGTAAATTCATCATAAATTTATATTGTCCATATGATTATTTGGATAACATTGCAGCAAATTTGTAGTACAGTATCTTATCGTCGTCAAAATATCGTACCTGAACGTGGCCGTATCCGGTTTGCATTTAATCTAGGATGCAAGGGTGCGCCTGGATCATGGAATTATGTA
>NW_022687573.1:0-613 GCF_011630105.1 Anneissia japonica | reverse complement strand
TCTATTGTATACATTCCGAAACAGCCCACTAGATTAGGTCAACTTTATTTACTTTACCAAAAAAAATCTATAGACCTTGTGACTCCACTGAACTTTTTATTTTTTTTTTTTGCAGTGGTATTTTCGTTTTTTTTTATTGATTAAAATGTGTGTGGACATTCTTTATAATTAATTAGTTCAATTGACAATTTTCCTTAATTAAAAAAAAATAAAGCCAATATGTAGATGGCTTACAGTTTGATCATCTAAGTTTCTCCATATTGTTAAATGCGTTATTGATAATTAGACCCTTTTCCATTCTAATATTCTCACTGAAACATAAGGTGTGAAAGAAATTCACAGTGATACCATCTACAGTATTATTACACTATTGGATCTATAATGGCATAGCATTCCAAGCTGTAATGGATAAAAGTAGTTGCCACAGACCCTAGATAGCCAACACAAAAGATAAGAAGCTCAATTTATCATGCATAAATGATAACCTAAAACAGTACAAACAAACATGTTTGCTACTCAGAAGGCAATGGTGTACCACTCTTGAGATCTGTTACAGATTATCCATCTAGGGCCAAAGTACAGATCCACATTGTGCATGAGGTGCTAGAATATG
>NW_022687572.1:0-714 GCF_011630105.1 Anneissia japonica | reverse complement strand
TGGCCCCTTTGTTACGCCACTGGTCACTGAAATGCATTTTACTAACATGAGAATTCTGGAATATGTGTTACTTGCTACTGACAACCTATTTTTAACTACCTAACAGAAATAATTAGAATTTTAATAAAGAATGTACCACAATCAAAAGTTAAAAAAGTTTACCCAATAAAAGCTATCTACAGACAAAATAATTAATTTTAAAATGTTATGCAAGTAGGCAATATTGCCTCTTACAAAAGTCAGCTATTCTAAGAATAATTTTAAAGTGTTGTGCAAGTAGGCCATATGCATGTCTTAAATAACACTACATATTGCATTACACACAAACAAAATTAGCCATTTAGGATTAATTTTTAAAATGACACAGAAGTAATAGTACTTATCTTCCTCAACCTCAAATTTATATACACCGGTACATCCAAAAAACTTGCCTTTTCATTCACTTGTCCATCTATTTTATTCAGACATAGTAGCATAGCCTCACCACCATTCACCATGAGGTAAAAGTAGTCGAACTTGTACAGGCTGGAGTGCCCATCTCCCTTTCTTCAGACTGTGCAATGGTGTAAGGAGATTGCCACTCCTTACAGCGAGTCTGTTTACATTCCCAGCATATGTACCCATTTATACTCCTGGGTTCATCTTTATTAAGAACTGAAGTGCCCTGACTTGTGGCTTACTATATCAAAATTATTAAAACGTGTGAAAAATCAT
>NW_022687571.1:303-1178 GCF_011630105.1 Anneissia japonica | reverse complement strand
AACTCGGCGAGATAAGCACTTTTGTGCAAAAAGTGACAATGTTAAAAAGTTGAGTAAAAATGTAATATTTTCTTGTTAGGCACGGTGAGATAGCCTGAAACAAACACTAATCCATTGAAAGTTTGATGTTTTTCTTAACAGTACTCGAAATATGGCGGAAAGTCAAAAATTTGCACTAAGTGCTCAACTCGGCGAAGTGACAATGTTAAAAAGTGACAAAAAGTTGATCCAATATGTAATTTTTTTTGTTAGGCACGGTGAGATAGCCTGAAACAAATACTATTCCATAGAAAGTTTGAAGTTTTTCTGAAAAGTACTCGAAATATGACGGAAAGTCAAAAAGTGACAATGTTAAAAAGTTTAGTCAAATTGTCACTTTTTGCACAAAAGTGCTTATCTCGCCGAGTTGAGCACTTAGTGCACTTTTTGACTTTCCGTCATATTTCGAGTATTTTTCAGAAAAACTTCAAACTTTCTATGGAATAGTATTTGTTTCAGGCTATCTCACCGTGCCTAACAAAAAAATTACATATTGGATGAACTTTTTAACATTGTCACTTTTTGCACAAAAGTGCTTATCTCGCCGAGTTGAGCACTTAGTGCAAATTTTTGACTTTCCGCCATATTTCGAGTACTGTTAAGAAAAACATCAAACTTTCAATGGATTAGTGTTTGTTTCAGGCTATCTCACCGTGCCTAACAAAAAAAATTACATTTTTACTCAAAAGTTGAGTAAAAATGTAATTTTTGGATCAACTTTTTAACATTGTCACTTTTTGCACAAAAGTGCTTATCTCGCCGAGTTGAGCACTTAGTGCAAATTTTTGACTTTCCGCCATATTTCGAGTACTGTTAAGAAAAACATCAAACTTTCA
>NW_022687571.1:0-218 GCF_011630105.1 Anneissia japonica | reverse complement strand
AAATTACATTTTTACTCAACTTTTTCCGAGTTGAGCACTTAGTGCAAATTTTTGACTTTCCGCCATATTTCGAGAACCTTTCAGAAAAACTTCAAACTTTCAATGGATTAGTGTTTGTTTCAGGCTATCTCACCGTGCCTAACAAAAAAAAAATACATTTTTACTAAACTTTTTAACATTGTCAATTTTCGCACAAAAGTGCTTATCTCGCCGAGTTG
>NW_022687570.1:0-936 GCF_011630105.1 Anneissia japonica | reverse complement strand
TTATCGAGATACAAGCGTCCAAATCAACAGGCGGCCATTTTGAAAAACACCCCCAAACGGGACTTCCCCCCCCCCTCCCACTTCCCATATCTGGGCGGTTAGGAGCTATATTTTATCTAAATTGGTCCATCCTGCCAAATCCATCGAGAAAAAAAGGTCTCCTAAATTTTAGTCACAGATCTTATAAACAAGACTCTACTATAGCCATTACTATCAATGCAACTTTCAATGAATGTTATTAGATTTACATTTATCAATTTCCGTACACTTCAAGGTCAGCGTTACACTGAACCATTCAGTCTGTATATTAATATAAATATCATTGACCAAATCTTCTGGTGTGTTGATTGACGAGACTTTTACATTTAATGAGCATATTAATAAGGTCTTTATTATTAAATATTTAATTCAAATGTCATACGATTAACAGTAGGCCGAACTACGTACCGAGAAAATGCATTTTCTGTTTCACGTGTGAGTGTTCGTTCCCTACGTATACATTATAAAAGCAATAAAATTAATATATAAAACGTGCATTAATTAAAAATATTACATTATTGGTTTGTTAGAAATATTCAATGCTTTCCATCTCACGCTTCACAAATTAAAAAAATTATAATATAAAAATAGTGTTCATGAATGACATTCGGGGGAGATGTGTGCATTCACAACTGCCCATGCTAAATCCTCATTGCTAAAATTATCGATTGATAAAGAAAATGAAATTCTTATAGGTCATTTACTGGAAACCAAATAGAATTGTTAATGAATTTCAAAATAGTCTTATTCATTCATTGAAACAACAGAAAAAAAAAAGACAGCGGTGGATAAACCTTGGTTTCCTTGAGCAATAGATTTAAAAAAAAAAATAAAATAAATAAAATTATTAATAGTTTTGTGGAATACATTTAATGTATTCGAAGTGTGTGAAAAGAA
>NW_022687569.1:0-538 GCF_011630105.1 Anneissia japonica | reverse complement strand
CCTAACCATACCGGCTAGCCCCACACATGCCTGTATTGTAGGTACAGGCCTAGGCACAGCCCTAGGCCTTGTCTATCCTAGCCTATGATGTCGATCACAGAAAAAGCCTATGTGCCTAGGCTCAGGTCTAGTTTGCATACCTAGGGCCTATCCTCTGTCTCTCGAATCCGGGTCGATTTGGATAGTGCATTAAAGTAGATAGGGTAAAAAAACCACCAATCAATACCTTGGATTATTTACGTAAACACGTCGGGACAATGTTTACGGGTTCCTTTTGAATGTCAGTAGTTCGGATAAGCCTTACATGCATCCACACCTTGATTCAAGACAAACACTTCCCTCATGCCCAACTAGGCCTACTGTATATTTCTGTACTTTCACTTACAAGAGGGGTAGCCCAAAGCAACAGGGCAAAATCCCGTAGGGGAGAGGGACGTCACTGGGAAGGGCTCCTGCCCCGTTTTGCTACTAACTTTTTAAAAAACTTTCAACGCAATATATGTGCTATTCGCTTATTCAATTATTCTGAAACTGTTGT
>NW_022687568.1:0-707 GCF_011630105.1 Anneissia japonica | reverse complement strand
CACAGGTTTGAGAAACATGTTGTACACTTGCACAAAAATGATCCACACTTTATAGTGACATGTTCCGCTTTTCAATGCAACTACTCTACTAAAAGTTGGGGGCATTTAGAACTCATGTCTGGCGTAAACATAAAGATAGAGACCAACAGGAATTTGATGAAAACATTTCAGATAATTCTGGTGATAATTCTGAAGATGAAAATGTAATTGATCAAGAACCTATAGTTAATGATCAAAGAAATATTGAAAGAAAAATAGCCAAATATGCTTTATCTCTTGAGGCCCGACATAAGCTTACTAATGTAGCATTAAATTCAGTTCTTTCTGAAACTTCTTTACTTTTAAAAAATGTTATTTTTGATCAAAATAACTTACACGGTGATGTCGATAGAATCTTTCAAGAGAATGACAACAATGTGATTATTCGAAGGTTTGATGGTGTTTTTAATAACATGCAAAGTCGTCATAAACGCTTACAAATATATAAAGAACTGTTTGGTTATATAAAACCAGTTGGTGTGACACTTGGCCATAAAAATATCAGAACAAAGGGAAAAATTAAACGTGTAAATAGAGTAGGTTACTTTATTCCATTTCTACAAAGTCTGCAAGGATTCTTAAATTTGCCTGAGGTACAAAAGCTTGTTGTGAATCCACACCAGAGTACTGATAACATGATGTACGACATTTGTGATGGTATTGCTATC
>NW_022687567.1:0-905 GCF_011630105.1 Anneissia japonica | reverse complement strand
TTCACAATGAATGACTTGGGATGGAATAATTACATTAATAAATAAACAAACAAACGAATAACTGATCATCGTAAATCTCTGTTCGTAATAAAGTAATAAAATCAATTTTCCCAAAAAACGGTGTATTTTCCTTATCGGGTTTGAAACACAGAACCTTTAATTAAGTAGGGCTATCAGTTCTTCCTCTCGTTTTGTCAGGGACCCTATTCAGGTATGTGTTATCGCTGAGGTTGAGCACTGGAGTGCTCGAAATATTCCATATAAGAAAATGTTTATGTTTGTAATGTCAACGTATACGCTTCTACTTTGTATAATCGTACTTTCCACGTCTGTATGTATAGAGGCTGGTACTTCCCGATATATTTTTTTAGACAATTCTTCATAGATGTAGGCCAGAAAGTGTCGCAAACATGTTGTATATTATACCAACAAAAGAGAACCTATAGATTTCAGGAAATCCCGAAATGTGCGAATTAAAATGCTTGTTTCTTAAACGACAAAGAGATAAAAAGGCCCATTGAAGCGACACTCTTGTCAGTTTTCCATACACATCTTGCCGGGTTTCCCCGTATTGCCACGTGGTCTGCGGTGAAGTGCACTGAATACGTCATGAGCTCTGCAAATTTAACTAAATAGGCCTACTATTTACTTAACTATCGCGCAAATATTATTTTTTAAATGCAAATTTTTAAATTCATAGTACATACAGTAATAACTGAATAAAACAAACAAACAAATAATTGATTTTCGTCAATCAACTTCATTCCTACGAAAGCAAGATTGTAATTAATATTTATAAGTATTCATTCTGTTCGTCATATACCCTAGTATTCTAAATCATTATTTTTTTTTTTCAGAAAATGGTCGGGTTTTAAACTCAGAACCTCTAATTGGATATCAGTTCT
>NW_022687566.1:16379-18415 GCF_011630105.1 Anneissia japonica | reverse complement strand
GAATAGAATGTATATTGTGTGTGTGTGTTCGTGTAGTAAATAAAGAGACTATCGAAAACAAAATATTTCTTTGTAATCAATTTTATTTAATTAGTATATCATATGCATTCGTAATTAAACAACCGTTCGTTCCAGTACTTGAGATACCGATCGTCGAGTTGAACGACGTCGGTTAAAGAACCGTCGAATCCCAAATTTCTCGCAAACTCTGCAAATAGTACGAACGCCCGAGCATCGTCCACGTCGACGTTTAGGTGAAGGGACGCCATCGCGAACGGCGACTCGAACAACCCGTGAAAGTAGGCTGATGCATTACGAAAGTTGACGATTGCCTTGATGCCGCTGTCGTCCGATGCGAACACGTGCGCTCCGCCGCAGAAATCGTCGGACAGGAATCCGTCATCGTCGGAGCCGAGGACGATTGAAAACAGGAACTCCTTCATGTCTTTTCATGTGAACGTTCGCAGAGAAAGTGATCTCCCTCCTCCGTGTTCGTTCGCTCTAAACTCTTCCGGAGTTCTTCCTTTGCAGAAGAGAAAACCTCTTCGAGGTAACCTTTCGAGGCACCGTGTTCATCATCGTCGTAGCGGGCACCCGGCCTTCCGGGAAGAGGAGCGGGACGGCGGTAACGATAAACCCGTGATCGAGGGTCGTACCCAACACTGCGGAAGGATGATCACGACCTGTCTCTTATACACATCTAGATGTGTATACCCGTTGAGACCGATCCTGTACACGAAATCGGCGTCGGCGAACTTCGTCTCGGACACCCAATCTCCAGGCGTCGGGTGCGAAGGGATCGACGTAGAGTTGAAGGAGCCGGACGGAACGTGAACGGTCTTGACGACGTTGCCGTGGAAGGCGACGACCGCGTCGCTTTCGGGAAAAGAATGCAAAGTTAGACGCTCGCTGTCCTTCTGCCTGTGCTCTTCCGGAACGGCGATCGGATGTCTGAGTATCACCTTCCATTCTCCGTGCGTCCTCCTACCCGCTAATCCGCCGCTCGCACGTCTCATCACGATCAGAAGGTGATCTCCGTGTCTGTCGACGTACCACAGACAAAGGTCGGAGTGGTGCCGGCAGGCGGCGTGCGCGACGTAGGATTCGACGCCGACCTCCTCGAAGTTCGCGTCCACCTTCCAGACGCCGCCGCCTTGTCTCTCGTTCGACAGATCGTACGTTTCCAGTTCCTTAGGGCCTCCGCCGCTCAGCAGTAGGACGTGTTCGTCGATCCGGCACAAGGACACTGACTCGTTCGTTCGCGGCCCCAGCGAATCCGACAATCTGACGAACGAGCCGTTGATCGGATTGTAGCGGAGCAGGCGCATCGAGCAACCGTATTCGAGGCTCCCGTCCGGACAAACCATGTACGCGAGGTTCCTCGCGACCGCCGTTCGGTAAAAAGAAGCGATCATGGAGGAGTTCTGGACGTGCACGAATGGACGAACGGAAGGTTTCGGCGGACGGCTTGCAGGAGAAGTGCCGAAGGTCGCCGTCTGCGGAACGCTGTGACGGACGCCGAGCGCGTCGTTCTCGTTCATCGAGTGGTGCCGGAAGACGGACTTAGCGTATTCGGTAGCGTCCTTGAAGAGCTGGTCGATGGACGACAGATGAAAAAGCTTGCGGTGGACGCTCAGCAGCACGTCCGGATCGTTCAGCAACCTCGGTCGAATCAGACCGACCAGCGCGTGCTTGTCCCGCTTGCTTTCACCGGGATTAGAGGTCAGCCACTTCCGGACCAGATGCAGCAGGTATCCTTCGGACGCGTAGTAAACGTTTTCGATCTTCGGACCTTCCACCGGATCGTCGTGTCTGGACGTATCGAGCCACGTGGCCAGCTCGTGCCATCGAAGCTCCTGCTGATGAAGCATCAGCTTGCCGAACGTCCTGCACACTGCCGAATCGACGGCGTTCATCAGGGTCGGGGAACAGATGCGTACTGCGGTTCTCCTCGCTCTGAGCAGATCGTTCGCTGATAGTTCGTACACGGCCGAAACGAACACGCAGATCGCATCCTTGCAACCCGTCCGCTCGGC
>NW_022687566.1:5873-14515 GCF_011630105.1 Anneissia japonica | reverse complement strand
ACTCGTTGACATCACTGCATCGCCGGATGACCGGAAGAGAATGTTTTGTCGGACAAGAAGCGGCCACTCCTGTCTCTTATACACATCTAGATGTGTATAAGAGACAGGCTGAAGGCTCAGTGCGAATCGTACAAGGAGGACTTCAAGCACGAGCGCCGCGATCGAGAGCTTATGGCATCCCGAAGCAAGGCGTCCAACGAACCGAAGATCAGGTCCATCATCAGGCAGCTCCAGTAGTAAGAAAAGAGAGAGTTCCCGGCCACCCTATTCTAATACACTGTAAATGCTATATTCATTTTAAAAATGACGTCACGCGACCATGGCCGGGAAATTCTCAATATAATACATCATTTTGCAAAACGACCTATCAAATGACGTCATCGGGGTCAAATGATATTTAATGACGTCATTTCCAAATCATGTCGTGAGGAGCCCGCCCACCCCCTATTCTAATACACTGTAAATGCTAACCCCTATTCTATTACACTACGCAGTGTAATAGAATAGGCGGCCGAGCTTTTAATACACTGTAAATGCTATGTGTAGTGTAAAAGAATAGGCGGTCCAGCTTTTCCTTACAACCAAAATGACTCAATTGACCCCGATGACGTCATCATGAAAGGTCATTTCCGTGACCCCGATGACGTCATCACGAAAGGTCATTTCCGTGACCCCGATGACGTAATCAAAACTCTTTTCAGTCACGTGACCCCGATGACGTCATGCCGAAATGACCTTTCGGCAATCGGTCGCGTGATCTAGTCGGAAACTTGCGCAATCCTGTAATTTCCGTGCGCGTAGGAAGTGATTCCATCGTCGAGTATATACATCTTGGTGTCTAACGGGCATAGCGACTTCGAAGCAGCAAATGCTTGCTGCTTCGAATCGAGGTCATGTCGCAATACATGTCCTCTCTACTCGTCAACACGCGCACGTAATCGTCGTGTCTTAGATGACTCCTTACGACGTATTTGGCGACCCCCTTTGCCCGCTTGACGTCCAGCCTCGGATCTTTCGTCCTGAATGAATACATTTTCGGTTTGAGTGCGACAAATTCCGCCATGACGGTTCCGCCCAATTCGTCCTTCATCTTTCCCGGAACCTTTTTATTTTTCTCGCTGTACAGGCGAGAGCCCTTGTCGTAGTTGCTCGTGTCGAACCAATCTAAATTTTCCCGCATGTCGGCGTAGACATCCTCGGTGGTGATTCTCATCAACAGGCTATCAGTGTCTGTGTACAAGAGCTTGACGCGATCGCCGTACATGAGTTTGAGCTTGTCGTAGTAAAACTCGTACATTACAAGCTTGCTCAGATCCAAGACGGCCGCACCGCAATAGATTGGTTTGTTGAGCACGACCCGCGTCTTGTTCATGTGGATGGCTACGAGGTCATCGTTGATTACGACGTGTCTGTTAAAGTTTGGTTTCGCCGAGAGCTTGTCTATTTTTTTAGTTTCGCTGGTTTTACACAAGATGACATTTTGCCTGTTGCGTACATTTTCCATAGTCTTGCCGAAAACGGAATTGTTCATCAGCTTGAAAAAGTCCTTTTCAAAGTCGGTTTTTGCAGCCTTTCTGAGCTCGGTATTCATGTCGATGTACTCTTTCATCCACGCTCTCTGCGTAAACTCGATGATGCGATGAACCTTGGTCAGCACGAGACCCTTGGCGAGATAAAACTGCAAGTTTCTATAGTGCAGGACGTATTTGGTCTTGGACATCAGGGTCGGTACTAGTTTCTCAACCTTCGGATTATCGTCGCCCAGCAGGTTGAGCTGGTAGGGGCTCATCCACTCGCGACGGGGCGCGAGCATCTCGGGTGCCAGGGGGTAATCGTTAAACAGATCGTGCAGTTCTTTCGGAACCTCCAAGTCCACCTCGAGAAAGTAGCCCTTGTCGCCGTCGGCCTTTGCCTCGAGGACCTTTTCGTACTCGTCCGGATCGATCCACCTAAAGTCCGACACCGGCAACGGCTGTCTCATGGCCCACCCGTACAGATTGTTGGCGTCGAGATATAGTCCGTACGTGCTGGGTTTCGTCTCGTCGTGGTCGTCCATGTACTTGTTGTTAAACTTGCAGTGTCGATGGGAAACCATGGTGAGACCGCCTCTGATCCCCTTTTCGATCATCAAGTGCATGTCCAAGTCTGTCAACAGCTCGAGCGTCACCCCGGTCTTGTGGAGCAGCACGTCCCAACCGAAACCCGGTAGCGTGAAATAGTTGCACGGGCCCAATCCGTACTCTCGATACACCGACGACCTAAAGTTTTGGAACACGTCGGCCAACAGCAAAACGTCCGTCTTGAGGTAGTGGTCGTGATAATCGCCCAAGTTTTTACATTTAAAATGCTCGTAAACCCTCGCGGCATGCTCGTAGTCGGCGTCGCTTATGCCCTCGTCACGCAGGCTGCTGTAAAAGAGCTCCTTACTGGGTAAACCTTCCTCTCGAAACTTGTCAAACGAATCCATGTATTCGTACGGATACACGCCCTTTCTCGTGAGCAGTTCCAAATCGCCCTCACCGTCGAAAAATGTCTTGGTAAGCTTAAACTTGTCGATCGGCAACTTGCTCACCAGCGTCGACAACGAAGCGTTTAGAAATTTCATCGAATCGATGAATCTCAGGTTCCCCGAGCTAAAGGAAATGTACTTTTCCGTATTGCTCGGAATGCATTCAATCTTACCCGGCATCTGTCCGAGGGCCTGCATGATTAGATGACCGTCGTACCCGGCAAGATTGTGGAATATCACGGGTATGGGCGTATTCTCGTGTAACCGTAACTTGAGATTGCAACCCGCGTGAGCCGCTCCACGATACGTGTCGGTGACGTGACAGTGATCTCGCACCTTTTGCCCATTCTTGTTTACCGAGCACTCGTAGCACGTCTTGTATTTGTTGTCGGGGTTGTTCTTGACCACGTAGCATTTCCGACAGTCGTCATCCCCGCCATATTCCGTAAAACCGCCTCGCTCGCAGATCCAACAGGTCGTTGCGGCTTCAAAGCTCGCTTCGTCCTCGTCCGTCATCACGCTGCGGGGGTCGACGGGTTTTCGCTTGAAAATGTCGACAATTTTATCCTTTTCGATGACGAGTCGATCCAAAAAGGATTTTACGCACGCGCTCGCATCGTCGACATTGGCGCTGCGCAATCCGTGTCCGACCGCTTGGCCGTCGTACCTTACCACCACGTACGACCAACCGCACGGCACGTGCTTGGCGTCTCTAAACGTTTTCGGGTCAGACTCGTCTGACGGCATCTTTTCCAAGATGCACTCGAAATCCGCATAGATTACAAACGGCGTCATGGCCCTGTGCTGAAGGTTTTTAAATATCAACAAGTTGCCATTTTCATCGACGAGTTGCACCGCCGTTTTACCGTCGTTTATGCCCCTGCAATCGGGCTCGTGTTTTAACAAACGTTCTTCCGTACTAAAAACGTGTAAGCATCGACAGCAAAAATGCTTTTTCCCCTTGTGCTTGCTGAAAGCGGTGAGAAGCGGGCTCATCTTTTTAATCCACATGTAGTGTTTATCGTACAGCAAGAGATTAATCAACGTACGATCCACGTGGTCGCCGCCAAAGTATAGTGGATGTAGATACCCTTTACCCTCTTCTGCCCAGCCGTAAACGTTAATCTTGAGCCGAGGATTATTCTTTTCGATGATTTTAATCTGTTTGACCGACATGGGGAACGTTATGCCGCTCCAGTCGAGCTCGTCCAGATGTTGAGCGTAACTCGAGGGTCGATCGGTATGACCCTTGACGGGGTGAAGCGCGCTGGTAACGGCGTATTTGATGCACGAGTCGTCTTTGTTTTTAACGTTGACGATTGCCTTTTTATTTTTCAGCACGTTGGGTAACGGAGCGTACGCACCACCGCGTAAGGGGTTGAACCTGGAGATCTCTATATCTAGATGCACGAGATGATTTATGCGCCAATTCGAACCGTTTTCGGTCCATAGCCCAATCGCCGTGAGTATGGGATTTACGTCCCTTTCCAAATCTAATTCATCGAAAACTCTATATCTACCCGAGTGAAAGGCGGGTACGGCCACGTCTACATCTCGCTCCATATTTACGGTCAAAACGAGTCGAAATCTGATTGCTTTGAAACGATGATTTTGTAAAATTTCCTCGATGCGATCCCTATATTGCAAGATTTCTTCCGGGTCGTCAAAACGCCTTAGGTCTATCCGATGTGTCTCAAAACTATTACTCGCGTGAATAATACGAAATCCGGGTTGATCGTTTGGGGTTCCAAATCACGTTCTGCCCTCTGCTGCATTTCTCCACTCGGATTTGCAACTTGTTGTCTCTGCTCGCGTTTTTCGCGTTTCTCACGTCGCCTCTGCTCGTCTTCCCGGTCCTCGAGTTCCCACTGCTGCTTGCGTTTCTCACGTCGCCTCTGCTCGTCTTCCCGGTCCTCGAGTTCCCACTGCCGCTTGCGTTTTTCGCGTTCCTCGCGTCGCCTCTGCTCGTCTTCCCGGTCCTCGAGTTCCCACTGCCGCTTGCGTTTTTCGCGTTCCTCGCGTCGCCTCTGCTCGTATTCCCAGTCCTCGAGTTCCCACTGCTGCCTGCGTTTTTCGCGTTGCCTCCGCTCGCGTTGCCGCTGCTCGCGTTCCTCGCGTTGCCTCCGCTCGCGTTGCCTCCGCTCGCGTTCCTCGCGTTCCTCGCGCCTTCTCTGCTCGCGTTCCTCGCGCCTTCTCTGCTCCTCGTGCCTTCTCTGCCGCTCGCGTTGCCTCCGCTCGAGTTCCTCGCGTTCCTCGCGCCTTCTCTGCTCGCGTTCCTCGCGCCTTCTCTGCTCCTCGTGCCTTCTCTGCCGCTCGCGTTGCCTCCGCTCGAGTTGCCTCCGCTCGCGGTGCTCGTAACCGTCTCGGCGGTCGTAACCGCCTCGGCGGTCGTATCTATCATGTTCTCTAAGGTCGTAACCGTCTCGGCGGTTGTAACCGTCTCGGCGGTCGTATCTATCACGTTCTCTAAGGTTGTAACCGTCTCGGCGGTCGTATCTATCACGGTATCTAAGGTTGTAATGTCTCATTTTAGTTAATAGCCTAGTCCCTTAAGTCAAAATTCAAAATTACGTCGATAGAGGGCGTACGTCAGATTACAAAATACAAACGTATTTTACAATTTACCGAGCCGCGCACTTTTTACACACGCCGTCGATCGTAACCTTGCATCCCACGCCGCACACGTAACACGGGGATATCTTGCTACCGTGCTTTATCCTATACATGTGGTAGGCGCAGTACCCCTTGAGGTGATCGGGCAGCGAGTCTTGTTCTCGACGGATATTCCTGCGACACATTTGCGTCGAACCATCTTGAGATAACGGCAGCCGTCTTCGCCCTCGGGGCGTCGACCGGGCGATTGACGTTGCAAGAGTATCGCGTTGCTCACAACTTGTCCGCCGCATCTATAGCAGATATTGTGCAGTAAAGTCTTGCAACCCCTACCGCATCTTTCGCACGAAACCGTACCACCACCTCGCACGATTCTAAACTTGTGACCGCGGCAATATCCGCGTAGATGCTCGGGTAGCGAGTCTTGATGCTTCAACGCCGCTTTTCCGCACGTTTCGGTAGAACCCATCCTGATCCAACGACAAGTATTTTGCGTCATTTTATTACAACGCGTTGTTCCCTTAACCCACTTTCACTCGGGTGGTAATTGCGTGTCGAAGGGAACGACCAACAATTCTTCTCGTACAAAACTCCTCGGTACGCCTCGTAAAAAATACAAGACGGGTTGTTGAGGTTTGATCATGACGTTTCGCACGTCGTACGTGTCGATGCTCCATATCGGATCGGTAGCTCTGCGTCTTTCGCCCCCTTCCAATTCTCCGGGTCTGTACAGGTATCGTACGCGCAGGCTCGAATCCAAGACGCGCTCGTCCAATCCGACGGGTCGATCGTACTTGGGCTCGTACTTGATTTCGTCTCGCCTGCGCACGGCCTCGTCGGGGCCTTGAGCGTTTAATTCTTTCAAAACGGGTTTCAGATTTTCCACCCATTCCGCGTTGCGTTTCGTCGGATCCAACATTTCCCGAGCATACTGGTGCGGAAACAGTTTGACGGCAAGAGTCTTGTTGAACCTTTCGACGATTCCTTGAGATTTGTGATTACCGGGGTCTCCCACGCTCACGCGTACATTGTGCTCTTTCATCGCTTTTAACGTTTCACCTTTAAATTCGCCGCCCGAATCGACCTGCAGCGTTTCGGGCCACGTCAACTTGCGAGCGTAAATCTTGGTAAAGGCTCGCAGGACCTCTGCCGATTGTTTGGTCGACAACGGTTCCGCTTCCTTGTATCTGCTCGCCACGTCGACGACCGTCAGGGCGTACTTGTACGTTTTTCCCCCGTACCTATCGTGAGGTAAAAAGAGCAGGTCGGCCTGATGGACTTGGTTCACCGAGACGCTTTGCCTCGTCGGTACGCTCGGTACGTGTTTAGGCAGCGGTAGATAAATTTGCCACATGCTCTGCTTAAACAGCCACTCTTTAACGACGTCTCGCGGTATCCTCGTCTTGCCGGCGAGTCGATCGATGGCCCCCTCGCCCTGCCATAAATGTTGAGGAGCGTAGTATGCACGTTCGAGTTGCCGTATTTCGCGGTTTGTGCTCATATTTATAAATATCGAAACACTTTATAAATATTTTACGGCCGCAAACGCGAGTACGCCCAATACGACGATCAATCCTACCAGCTCCGCATCTTGCTGCGATTCGCTGGGTGCGTAAAAGTCGGACAGCTGCGGTTCTCGCTCGAGTTGCAGGCGATCGGACGATCCGCCCAATCTATAGTATTCTCTCATCGCAGTTTCAACGTCCGAAAAGGTTCCTCGGGCGTGCTGCTCGCGTCCAATTTTTTCGTTGATGTAATCGAGTTGCGAGGCTCGTTTTTTGCTCCACGAATCTCGAGCCTGAGACAATTGTTCCAAGGCCAGATCGTGCCGTTTGCGTTCCGCGTCGCCGCCGCTCATGCGACTGAATAAAAAGTTGCTTCCGCTAAAAGCTAGGGCGTTTACCATCGCACCACCGACCATCATTGCCACGGTTGCCATTTTACTATCGCGGTAATTATTTTATAATCTTGTCGGGAATGTAGCCGTTTGCCACCAGCATGTCCTTGGTCAGCGTCAAAGCTGCAATCAGACCCGCGAGCTTTGCCGTGTCGACGACCGTCAGCTTGTCTACGAGCGGTGCTTTGCTTCCCACCACCTTTTTCAGTATCATCACGTAACCGACCGTCAACGTGGACACGATCGCTCCGTCGTACAGGCTGTTTACAATTACGTTTGTATCGATGCCACTCATGCCTTTTTTTAAGCGAGAGAGATTTTAAATTACATTTCAAACGGATCCGGCTTGACCGGCTTGGGCGGCTTTGCTACCGGAGATGGCGGCGGCGTCGACCTGATCGACTTGACAGGTGGTGCCGTTGTCGGCTTGGTGGATGCGACGTAGACTAGATACCCCAACGCGGCGAGCGTCAGATACGGAATGCAACTCGAAAACGACACGCGCGATATCTCCGAGGCTTGACGTCGTTTCTCGGCGATTGCCTTTCCGGCCGCAACTCGCTTGGGATTCTTGCTCGTGACTTGGGTAATTGTTTCGTCCATTTTATTAAAATGTCGCCAATTTTTTTTACTCGGTAATTACTCGAGCGGGTCGGTAATCGCAGGCTCCGCAGACGGCGTGGATTGGGACGCCACCTTCGGCGTGGATTTCTCGGGCTCCGGCGGCGCGGTTGAAACCTCGTGAGACTCGTCGCACTGGCGTTTGTATTTCACGTGTCTTGCCGTGTGCATCGCGACCGAAAGCGGTGCGAGCCACGCTCCAAATTTGTAATAGAGCTCGCACGCGACGGGATTCAACGCTTCCATCAGGAACCGATCGTTTTCGAGATCGTCGCCGAGTTGCTCGGCCGAATCGATCGGGAGTACGTAACCGATAGTCTTGCTGTACATGCGAATCACGCTACTGCCGAGCGATTTCGTCACGTCGCTACCCTTTTTGGATTCTAGCATCGCGTACAACTTGGAAATTTCGGCCTCGGGCATGCGATCGATTTGCTCCGCAGAGTATTCCCGTCCAAAGTAGTATTGAGCGTTACCTCCGCTCACGACGGTCTTTATTCGACCTTTGAGCTCGTCGGAAACGTCTCG
Organism: Anneissia japonica; assembly: GCF_011630105.1. Taxonomy (NCBI): domain Eukaryota; kingdom Metazoa; phylum Echinodermata; class Crinoidea; order Comatulida; family Comatulidae; genus Anneissia; species Anneissia japonica. Next base: position 6,347 of record NW_022687566.1, on the reverse strand, counting down.
AGCTTGCTCGGGCGTAAGAGATGGCTCGGCCGCCTCGACCTTCTTTTTGGGTCTGCGCTTTTTCTTTGCGGGGGCGGCGCCGCCCGCGGTGGTCTCGGACTCCTTTTCTGCGAGCGCTTGCATCTCGTGCGTTATGTCGGTCATTTTAATAATCGCAAAATATATTTTATCCGATGTGAATTCCCCAACGGGTGGGTCTGTCGCATTTCAACAGCAACTTGCTAAAACACGTCGTGTCGATCTTGTCTTTGATGCGTTTCTTGTCGTCTGCATCTTTTATCACGTCATTCTCTCGCAGGCAATCGTAAAAACTGTCTCTGTCTTTGCAGAAAAAGAGCGCGATCCATCGAACCTGCTCTCTGAAATCTTTGAGGACGGAATTGTACTTTTGGGTGAGAATCCATACGGATTTCTTGTGATGACGGCCCGAAAAGGCTAACGTCGACAGCGTCTGCTGCTTTCTCTTCATGTCCT
>NW_022687566.1:0-5593 GCF_011630105.1 Anneissia japonica | reverse complement strand
CTGGGCGTCTGCGACGATAAAGACGTAGCAATCTAGCGGCGCCGCCGCCTCCGCGTCTCGCGTCAGCTGCAGTTTCAATCCGCCGGAATCGGCGTCGATCTTTCTACCCGTTCCGTGCAGGGTATTGTCCGAGATGGCTCTGAGGTCTACCCAGAGACCGTAGTGATCCGTCAGATATTTCCTCTGCGACATGTTGGTGAAATGCGTCGGCTTGCAGGCTTGACTGCAAAAGTGCTTGCGAATCTCTTCGTAATTTCTGTAGGGCATCATCCCGCATGCGTAAATTTCGTTGGACGACCCGTCGATCGTGACGCTGCATTCTTTGATTTTCGGGTTGTAAAACTTTTCGGGGTCGTGCTCGAAATCGGCCTCTCGTTCCTTAAACAGCAAAAGCACGCCTTTGATGGATTTGGCTGCCGTGTTTAGAGAAATGTTCCAGATTGTTTGATCCTTGTTTAAGACGTCTTTGTGGTGCATCAACACTCTGTCAAAGAGAATTACGGATTTATCCTGATATTTCATCCTAGTCTGACGGGAAACCCCCTCGCTCTTTATAATCTCGTACTCGAGAACGATTCCCTCCAATTTAAAGGTTGCAGCAGCGTCGTCGGTCGTGAGCACGTCCTTTGCGTTTCTAAACGTTATTTCGTACTCGAGTCGATCGTGCAACATCTTTTGGTTGAAGGGCATGTGATCGGTCAGCAACTCAAAGTCGAGAGGGATGCAAAACCTGTTGCCGTACGCGTCGCCGACGGCTGCGTCGTAAGAGGCGTCGGGAACGTCGTTTGTCGCAACCGTCACCTTGTCGCCGGCGTTTACGCGGATCTTTCGTTCGTTTTCGCTAGAGATGCCTTGATACGAACTGTTGAGACGTTCGTGATCCGTCTTCCACAAGTCCTTGTAACAATTGTACACGTCGTAATCGGTTAGGGTAAAAACTTCCTTTCCTTCCAGAGTTATGCGTATCTTCTCGACGAGCGATCTACCGATGTTGTTGACGATCGTTCGATCCGCGTCCGTGCTCGAGGTCAAAACCAGATTAAAGGCCAGTCGGGCCGTACCCGGAACAATGGCGTCGTCGTCGCCGAGATCCGGAAATCTGACTCGCAGGACGTCGCCGGGACCGGCTTCGTTTATCTGGTTCATGACGGTGGTAAAGACGCGTCTGTCGTTTCTGTGGTCGGTATTTTTGAGCTTGACCGACCTGTTGGCGCTTATCTCGTGATGCATTTTTTATACGGCAACTTTTTTTAATTGTATTCGCTCTATAATAAAATGGACTCTACACCCATGCACTTTTTTACCGAAGGTCGCGATTACGACGACTTTGACGAACAAGAAACGAGTTTCGTAACGGAGGATGAAAACGAAGTGATCGGAGGAGCCCGAGGCATCGATACTACCATCGAGACGGAAATTAACGATACCCCTTCTCGAGCAGACACGCTCAATCGAGAGAAGATGGACTACCAACTCGAACGTTTTAAAAATTTTATCGTCAGGAACGAAGAGTATAAGGGAAAGGCAATTACATCGGACAACATACGCTTCGATGAAGGCGACTTTAGAATTGGCGTCGAAGGGGGCTTGGAATTTAGAATGGCGGATGGGGCGTGGGTTAGGCTGACAGCAAAACGTTCCATCAACGATTTTATTAAATTCTCAACCCCCAGAGAGAATTCCCGAGGCGAGCAAGTAAGACTAGCTAAAATAGATCAAGAAAGATTTATCAAGCCCGGATGGCGGGTAACCGTGCATGAAATGGGGGTGCTCGGTCCACCACCACCTCAGCCAAACATAACGCCGGAAGAGATGCTCGATTACGCCGGCCGGGTGGAAGAACAAGCAACATCCTTTATCGAGGTCGTGAACGAGGAGGCTGGCGAGGAGACTGCAGGTGGGGGATTGCCCGAGGGATACAAACGGATATTCAAGGAAGAGAGATTGTGGCAATCATGAAGGCAATGACCACGGTCAGAGAGGAGCTCGAGCTTTCTCTGTCAAAGTACAGAGAGCTTGACGAAAAAATAGCAGAGCGTAAACGAGATAGGGCTGAGATGGTCGAACTAGGTTTTACGCCGGAGCAACTGGATAAGTTCGATTCCGAGTTACGAGACTTGCAAACGGAAAGGAAAGCTAGATTGCAAGTTGTAGAAATTAACTCGGAAAGGCTAAGGAGTCAGGTAAATAGTATACGAGATACCATTGAAAGCGTTTTGGATAAAAACATACCGTTGAGATCGAGATTGAGGATTTTGTTTCGCGAGCAAGGAATAACTATCGCTAGCATCGTCGCGGCTTTAGGATCCATCATTGCATCGTTGGTAGCGATATTTACCGGTGGAAACTCGACTGCGGTTCCCGACCCCGAACCGACTCCGGGTCCCGATCCGAATCCCGGTCCGGGTCCTAACCCGACACCGGATCCCGGGGAAGCCGACGGATGGCTTAAAAGACACCTGAAAAACTTTGCAGAGATCCTGAAAAAGCTCGGCGATAAGGCTCTTTTGGCGTTACCCGGAATTATCGGGGCTGTTGTAAGCTTTCTGCTAAAAACAGCCGGTAGCGCCGTAGGCTTTGTGGCCGACCGGGTCTGGTTGCTGATTCTGGCCGTTGCCGGAATCGCTTACAATTATCTGTCGGCGAACGTCAAAACGCCTCCGACGTCGACACCAAAGGTGGAGACTAGCTCCAAACCCTCGTCAGCTCGTAAACGAAAAAAGTAACGACTGCGAATCCAATCACCGTCGAAACTTTGGCAATTTCGTGCTCGGAGAGAGTCGGAGATGTAGTCGGAGACGCGGTAGCCGCAGACGCGGTCGGGGTTGACGCCACCTGCGGCGTCGCCGTAGGCGTAGGCGTCGTCGGGGTCGTGGTCGGGGCAGGCGTCGGGTTAGGCAGCGGTTCGACGGGTTTTGATACGTCGACGACTTGATCGAAACGATCGACGATTACGCAGAACAGATCAAAGAAGACCCAGAAGAATCTGAGTGGACGCCCGAATGCCGCTCGTTGGCCTTGAAAACCAGAAAACTGGACGTTGAGGAATGGCTCGATTTAGGTAACGAGGTGGAAGAGGAAAGGTCGATGGTCGTCTGCGAATACTGCACCTCCGAATGGGACGGATTCTCCCCTGTCTCTTATACACATCTAGATGTGTATAAGAGACAGGTCGAGTCCCGTCCCCCGAGCGAGAATCGACGTACGCGTCGTCGCCTGAGCACCGAGAATGGCCCACACGTAGGTTCGAACCGAATCGTTGAGTCTCGTCACTCCGGCTTGGGTGAAACCTCGCGATTTATCCAATATAAAAGTCTTGTAAGAGACACCGGTCTGTTGATAATAGTCAACCGTGATTCGTCCTCTTACCGTGTGATTGACCATGTTTCCGTATCCGTAGTCTCCGCCGGTCGAGTGGGATCTTGCAACGTGCCAGTTGGTGTTTGTCGGAACTTGGAATTCGTTGCATATTCTTTCGTAAGCCGTCATGTCGATGTTGTTTTCGTACGGATCAAAGTATCTGTCGGTCGGAATCGGGCAAGACATTTCCTGTAAAATTCGTCTGGTCGCGTAATAGACGTGAAACTTGTAAAACTTGCGTCTGAGGTACGGACCTCGTTCTTGATGTGATCGTCGTAGGAAACTCCGCAACCCGTCGTAGCGCACCAGAGGGCAAAATTTAGCTGGTTCTGAAAAAAGCCCATGGTCTTTTCCCTCCAGGCTATGTCGAGTTTTTGCTGCCAGAACCCTCGGGTTTGATCGGCCGAAATGTCACCCCACCTGGATTTTACTTGGTCGGGCGTGATCCTGATAAGGTATCGAGCAAAAATGTTGGGGAAAACCACTTCAAACTCGCTGGTATCCGACACGGCAATCTGATGCTTGTTGAGATTGGTGATTTTATCGACGATCGAATACTTGGTATTCGGATTGTATCTCGCGTTTGTGTATTGAAACTCCATTTTATATTATTCGTGATAGATAAAATGCATTGTATCAATACAAACGTCAAAAATGGTGTTTTAAACCGATTCGAGTATCCGCTGGATAACCGAGATGGGAATATGCAAATTGCTTTAAAATCCATTACCAGAACGGTTGGATATTTCAACGTGAAAAAAAAAATGGCCGTTGTAAAATATACCATCGAAGCGCGTGACGGTAGAGAAAATTACGAACACGCAGTGGTACTATCATTGATTAATCCGGGGTTTTATACGTGCGAAGCAGTGATAAACATTTTTAAAAATAACGATGCTCTAAAACCATACATTACTCATATGCTGTTGGATAAAGGTACCGGTAAAATAATGATTAGATTTGATTCACCAGCGGGAACCGACGAAGATTTTCTAATATATTTCAATTCGGAGCTGGCTGCATTTTTCAAACTGGAAACTGCCCATTTCAAGAGGGGGCAAGTATACAACGGTGTGTCGTTTTGCGGTAACACCCCGTATAGGATGCACGTTCACCTCCAAGAAATGTCGAGCAAAACCACTCTTTTGGATGGACGCGCGTCCACCATTCTCGATACTTTTACCGTTCGAGATAAGCGGTTTGGTGATGTTGAGCCCTCTACTCGAAAAATTCTTACTTTTAATCCCCTCCAAATGGGAATGATTCAAGGGCTTACGTTTAAAGTGACTGACGAACAAAACAATCTTGTAGATAATGGAGATGCAGACGTTGCGATCGAGACTATAATTAAAAAGGTGGTGTAATTAAAAATGGACGTAATAGCTGCAGACGTAGCGACCCCGTCGCCGGCGGTAAACCCGGTAGCGACCCCGTCGCCGGCGGTAAAACCGGTGCCGCTCGAGGCGGAAAAATTTAGATTGAGCAAGATTAGCGAGATGCTGGACGATATTAAAAACGACGAGGTGGGACGAGAAAAACTATACAAAAAATATAAAAAGACTCAGAGTATCGTAGACTGGATCGATACCGGCCTGAATACCCTGTCTATCGTTTCCGCCGCAGGCGCGATCGGCGTTGCGAGTACGGTCGTGATGGGCCCCTTGTCCATAGGGCTCGGTTCGTTGGCCGCCGTCTGTTGCAGGTTAAATTACGGCGGAAAATATCTGAGCAAGTTGCTCGAGAAAAAGAGCGAAAAACACAAGACCGTGCAGATTATCTGCAAGACTAAACTGGGAACGATCGATAGCATCGTTTCCGCCGCCTTGGAGGATAACGTAATTAGCGATCAAGAGTTTAAACTGATCCTCGAGGAATATCGCAAGTATCAAGAGATGAAGCAAGATGCGATTGCAAAAGGGAAGAGTGCAATCGACTCGCTAAAAACGAGATTGGCTCAAGAGGCTGCAAGCGGGAAACGAGACTAGACCACGTGATTGAATTGCCGAAAAGAGTTTTGATGACGTCATCGGGGTCACGTGACTGAAAAGAGTTTTGATTACGTCATCGGGGTCACGGAAATGACCTTTCGTGATGACGTCATCGGGGTCACGGAAATGACCTTTCATGATGACGTCATCGGGGTCAATTGAGTCATTTTGGTTGTAAGAAAAAGCTGGACCGCCTATTCTTTTACACTACACATAGCATTTACAGTGTATTAAAAGCTCGGCCG
>NW_022687565.1:0-599 GCF_011630105.1 Anneissia japonica | reverse complement strand
GACATATGAGGTCAGATTCAACATTTATTTCACCTTTTATTTTAATTTCAACAATATATAAGAGGTAACCCATCTAATTTCCTGGGCAGGGGCCCTCTTTAATAAAAAAGGAAATATCATATACTAATCCAAAAAGAGTATATACATATATATAATATGAAAAATCAATGAAAAGCCAAATATACATTGAATAAATATATACTGTATAACAACAAAGTTATCATAAATACAAAAAACACAATTATTAAGATTACAAATAATAATAACATCTCACTAATAATGTTGTAATGAATATATTTTTTTAATTTCAGTTTATTAAAAAACATTTAAAATGGAGAGATAAAATCAGTGGCGGATCCAGGAATTTGAAATAGAGAGAGCCCAGAGACGGACTTTCACAGATGGCGGGTCGAAATTACCTCAGCCCCAACAATATTGGGCTGAGATAAGAAAAATTTTGTTTATGGCACCTCTAGATGGCTGGAAATAGCATTCTTAGACCTAGATTTAAATAAAATTTTCTATTTTTCTGAATTTTTTTCAAATTTGGAATAAATTAGGGGGCCCGGGCCGACTGGGGCCCCCTTAAATCCGCCTAT
>NW_022687564.1:0-858 GCF_011630105.1 Anneissia japonica | reverse complement strand
CAAAGTTTTCGAATGGGGGGGGGGAGGCACAAGCTTTTTGTGGGGGCGTGCGCCCCCCACTCCCCCCTTGGATACGCCACTGCCTTAAGCCGGTCACTAACTGCGTCGTACGACCGCCGCACGACGAATCCAACTCCACGCGTCGCCGTGTTGCATTCTTCATAGAATTGTGTCGGCCAACGACCGTCATGCGTAGTGAGTGTCCGGCTGTAGACTTCCAGTATACTGTGTGTAAAATATGGTTTTTGACGCAAAAAAAAAACATGCTCATTCAAGTTGTCTCATTTTCTGCATAAACTACAATTTTACACATGGTGTACCAGAACTTTTAAATATTACTAAAGAGTATAGAACAGCAAAGAGGTCCGACTCGGAGTTTTGTTGGAACGCAACCCCATGTCAAAAAGTACTACACAAACTGGAGGACATCTATCAAAAAAGAATGTAAAAGGTGTTCAGAATGAACGTGTGGTGGTGTGTCTGTAGAATGCATGTTTGAGTTTCAAACTCTATTCGAACTCTAATAGGGCGCCCCCTATCTTGTGATAATACTTTTTTTAATGTTCATTCTGTGCATACAAAATCTGGGCAGTTGGACCTCTTGCAATTCTGAACTCTTTGATATTACTGTCAGCCTTTCAGCTTGTTCATGTCTAGCAATCTCTCAATTTTACTAGCATTATTAATAATATAATTACTATCATTTCTTTATCTTCCATTGTTATCATCCTTTTTTGTATGTTTGTATTTTTTATCATCTTCTTTAATCATGTGAGCACTATCCTCATTATTATCGCATCATACACAGGCACTTAACAGTACAAAATCATGAGATGGCACTCGTATAGCTTAATAATT
>NW_022687563.1:0-2876 GCF_011630105.1 Anneissia japonica | reverse complement strand
TATTAATTTAAATTACTATTATTTCTACATTAATTTTCTTAATGCCTTTTCAATATTTCGTTTTTTCTGCTGTAAATGTGCTGTTCTAAGTACTGCCTGCATTTTAATGAGAATACCCTTCAAATAACATTATCTTGAACTTTGCATTGCTATTGTATCATCAACTATGTGACCTATCTAAAACATAGGTGGGCATAGTGTGGCCCACCGGCCAGGACAACCCCATGTGCGTGGCCCGGTCAAATCTTTGGCCGCCTACAATCGAACCGATGTTCGGTTTTCCGGAAAGTCGGTTTGTGGAACATTTTTATTGAACCCTTTCCGAACAAGGCTGTGTAGGCCAGTTAGGGCCTAGACGCTGAAATAGGCTTATCAAAGCCCTGTGAGTGCGATATGACTAGCCTACGAAAACATATAATACGTACACTACCACTGTTGTTTTTCTGTACTGCACAGCAAATCTAATTACTGTACCAATAAAATGCTTGTATATTGTGTGTACGTGCAATTTTTGCCTGATATGTTTTTCTAAACGCAACACATTCTTCGTGGTCATGACGCAACTTGCTGGTCGGTTGTTGTAAACATCAGGTCACACCTCCCAAATTCTGCCCACTAATTGGTTAATTTTTTTTGTGCGGTCATGGATGGGCAAACATGTGCTTGGCTGTGGTGACGTCAGATCGCCCAAAGTTTCATAGTGAGCTGACAGGAACAAGCTCAGTGTAAAACCGATAAATTTTTAATTAAACAGATTCATTAAAACAAGAAACCCTCATGGTTTTGTTTGGATTTATTTGGTGTACAGTAAACACCAAGGATAGCCCACGAAAGTCTAGAAGAAGACTTATTTCCAGTAGGGTCCTTCTGGTGGTGATTGGGCAGTACACTGGGAGACAATTCCCCTACTCTTTTCCGAAGAGTGTACTGCGTTCTTTAATGTGCACATGGGTCATTAATGCACACGGGACCAACGGCTTAAACGTATCATCTGAAAGATGGTGCGCTATTGTAACTTGTACTTCAGCCCTCCAGCTGAAATACAAGGAGAGGCAGCAATTGGAATTGAACCGGGGACCTAGAGATCTCCACGATTCAGCGCACACACAGTGGCTACCACCAGTTAGCCGACTGAGCTAAGCTGCTCTCAGCTGTTTTAGAGTCTAATCTAAGTAAATCTAACAAATTTAAATGTCATTCTCTACAAATTTCCTTGTAATTAGTACACAAACACTCGCTCCTAGGCCTAGGCCGGATGACAAAAAAGCCCTATCCTTCTAATCCTAGGCCTAGCTAGGACCAACTTTTTATGGTGCCGATGTTTGTTTAAATGTCCTGATTTAGTCTCTGTATGATAGGCCCCAGAAATACAACAAAACATACAAGAAAATGGTTTTCTAAAACATAGTGATCTAAATGTGTGGTTTAACACACATAGTAATGTAATTAGTTTGAATCCATAAAAGATAGCTTATAAATATTTTCTGTATTATATCTGATATATCTGATATAATACACATATTACTGTACCGACATCATTCCACTTAATTCCAATGAAAAATAGAGGGTGTGCTACTTTTTGAACTAAAAATAAACTCAAATTTACAGCAGCAGCATGCATCGCATGTGGGTGGGATATTTCGCCACCAATTTTGATTGGTCGTGAAATATGATCGCAGTCACGTAAGGTACGGTAAACAATATCCACAAACACCTACAGCTGACTAAAACGTAAACAAACATAAGTATTATTAACAAATTAACCACATAAGCATAGATAGGGCAGGCCTATTATGTTCTCACTGACTAGATGCATGTCCACTTAAAACATTCATTAGTTAAAAACCATTACATTGTTTCAATTTGTTGGTTTTGGGTGTCTTCTGCTGGCCCATACGGCTCTGTTAGTTATAAGTATGCTGTTGTTTATTAGTAGGAGGGGTCCTTCAGGGCCTATTTATACTGGGGTCCTGTAGTTTCTCCCCTTGATGGCCCATACCCATGGGTGAAAAAAAAATCTCATTTCATTTGACTTCAGGATATATCTTATACTCAGAAATAGAATATTCAAGTTTGAGAAAACATTCAATGTAATTAAGACAATCTAAATTTGAGAAAAGAACGGTTGAAAGCATTTTTAAAAAACCACACCTTACACTGACCATTCTGATAATTAGATTTTCTACACCAGCATATAATTCAAATGAGTTACCATTGCACCAGAGGCGATCAATCAAATTTGCATTAAACTTTCCAGCAATTATATAAAAATACCAATATTCGGATCACTTCATCAGATAAAAAGTGATATGAAATTCAAAAGCAATTCTTTATTAAAGGTAGTAATGACTTCATCTGTCTCAAAAAACGATGGTTCATCTAGAGGTCATTTAACGTAACACCAGGTCATTTTGATGTGAATTAGGTCATGACCGCAGTTCAAAATGATATGTATTTTTCTGGAAATTTATTTTTATTCAGGTACAGAAATATGGGCTCATAAAAAAAAAATACGATGCAAAAAATTCGCACGACGGCCACTTTAATTGACAGCTCTAGCATCTTCTTTAATATATGTTGTTTTCATAGCAACCATACAATATATCTTGTATGAAATATTTTTCTCTAGGGCTGATTATTGGAAAAAGACTAAGCATGAATACTCAATGCTTTGAAAAATCACTCACAAATTAAAGGCAACAATGAAATGACTACAAGTTTGCATGTTTTAGTTTTAATGAATTTTTTATACAAAATGATAAGCAGATGGTCGATGCACTGTCTATTCAAAAATCAATACTTATTAGAAATTTTTGTTTTCCTCTTCCACTGTCTGTGAATTATTAATTACTATTTTTCATTTTTAGTGTTATACA
>NW_022687562.1:0-2891 GCF_011630105.1 Anneissia japonica | reverse complement strand
AATTGTCATTGCTGCCCTCTGTAATAAGTTTATTACTATGTGCTGCCCTCTAGAGTAAGTCCACTGCTATGATTTGCTGCCCTCTAGAGTAAGTTCACTGCTATGATATGCTGCCCTCCAGAATAGGTATACAGTAGAACCCCTCATTTACGAACCCCGATTTTACGAATTCCCGATTTTACGAACGTAAAATCATGTTATTGTTGTCATAAATAAAGTTCCTATTTCATGAACAAAACACACACCCGTGTCAAGAATTAATCGTTAGGCGCGGGCTAGAGCTTCTTCACTAGGTCTTAGACGGTTTGCTGTACACTATCAGCGATCTCTACTACAGATAGTGTGCTTTGAATACACCGACATTCAACACGGCGATCATACTTCATGTCTGCAGCCGTGAGAAAACTCCGCCCAATGCGTAACTTGTCGGCATATCGATAGGCGCGTGATTTATTCATCTCTGAATACACCACCCTCATATCGTAATTTAATGAATCCCATAATTATGAATGGAATTTATTTATCAAATCTAACTAACGTTAATCTACTATTTCATTATTTCCCCCATAAAATAAGACACTGAAACCCACATTTTCTTTTTATAACTTTATTATTCATTTAATAAATGCAGGCGTAGAACAATCGTATTGCATACAAAAAAAGTCCAAGCGCCGTGTCTACAGCCAATCAGCGCTCCTCTTTTAAAAAGTTGAGAACCCCTGGTTTCCGGGTTATTCTGTACAGGGTATTTACATGACACCACAACCACATGGATCGAGTGAAAAACGTTGGTTACTCGCCCTGTTGCGGTGCCCACTCGGCTGTGTTTCTTCGTAAGCTAGACAATAAGTCATATTATTTGCCTGAGAAAGAGAGAATAAAGTTTCTATACACATTAACAAGTATGTATAGAACTGTACATTATTATGATCGTTATTTTGAATTTCTTTCGAGCACAAGTTGGAGTTTTGGCTCCAATCCAACAAAATTTAAGTCCAGGCCTAGCCTAGCCCAGCCCAGCCTAGCATATCGGTAGTGTAAATACTGTACATAGGAATTTCACACAACCCCGATTTTACGTACAAATGATTTTTACGAACACCTTTGGGCCCGTCCCGTACGTAAATGAGGGGTTCTACTGTATTACCTTAATACGTTGCCCTCTATAGTCTACCTGCATACAAAGTGTACTGAAAGTCAGTCAGAAAAATAAAAATTCTAACAACTGTGAAGATAGTTGACAGACTACCCTAGTTTTATATTATTTTGTTATTATTTCTAAACTTATTAACTATTACTTCATCGCATATGTTTTTTTCTAGTGCCTATACGAAGTGTGTCTCTATCCTATGACCATACTACTGCCGGTACTGTTGTAATGTGGAGGCAGTTCATTCATGAATGGAGCGCCATCGTGCGGCTTTACAAACCTGTCCTTGAATTTGCTCCAGTCATTAATGGTAATCAATTTTATAATTTATTAATTACTTATTGTATACTGTAAATATTATAGAACTTATATGTATAATAACAATGTGTTTAAATTGAAATTTAAAGATTATGCCAACCAGTTGAACATGGAAGTGAGGTCTTTCTCGTACAAGCGTCTGACAATGGCTTACGGAAAAGACAAAGCAAATACAGTGAGTGCAAAATTGTTCCGCATTTGGTTAATCCCACAATGAAGTTCATCTAGGAATATAATATATTATTAATAAGTAATTTTTAAGCAACGTTACTAAACAAATTAAACAGTAGATTTATTATTGATTAATTTAATTTCAACTTTTTTTTTTAGGTAACAATCCGATGGGAACCAGAACGAAAATGTTTCACTTTGCCACTCGGAACTGGAGGATCTGCTAAGGCTGCCAACTGTCATGTGATCATAATGGAGCAACTCCGTCAGGAGTTCAACCAACACCAGAATATTGCACAACTCATGCAGGTAAGGCGAGACTTTTTTTATTCATTGTTTGGTGTACTTATATTTTTAAAGATCATCGGAGGAGAGCGGAATAAAAATAAAAATAAAATTTTTTTTTCTTATTTAGCAAATAATTTTGCCAAAAACATTCAGATGGAGGAAAAAATAAAAATAAAATTTCATTGATGAATGTAAAATAGGATGGCTAAATGCTTCAAATTTATATAATTATACAATTAGAAAGAAATATACCTTATATCTTTTTATATCTATATCTTATTTCAAGGCAGCAGAGGGTATAATAAAAATAAAGAAAAAATTAAATTTTTTTCTGGAATTTCCACTTTTTTGTTACAAAGGGTGCGCTAATTGGCCAAAAATAAAATTTTGTTTTTATTCGAAATCATCAAAATACAGCATATAGAGGGCAGCTTATATCACTAATTTTACTCTAGAGGGCAGCATATAGCAATTGACTTATTAACTTGCATCGGCAGCAGCAAACATAAAGTGACACAGTCACATTTAATAAAATAAGCTATCAACTGGACTAAACTAAAAACAGTTAACAGCCTAAACTAATTTTAAATAAAAAAGCGTCAATGTTAAATAATTACTCTAGAGGGCAGCATACTATATCAATGGAATTATTCTAGATGGCAGCATACAATAGTAATCAACATAGTCTGTTTAGATTTGGTTATTAGCAGTAGAGATTTAACTACTAATGTTAATGTTGGAGACGATATATTTGAGTCTGATCACTTGTCAATAAAAATTGATTATCGTATTGAAGTGCAGTGTAATAACAATTTTAATAATTTTAATGATAGAATATTTTACAATTTTAAAAATTTGAACATAGATGATTTGTGCAATACATTAAATTATGTACCTTGGAGTCTATTTCGTGAATACTTACCTGGATAACCGACTAATTGCCATTGTTCCCAAAACGGAACAC
>NW_022687561.1:0-1711 GCF_011630105.1 Anneissia japonica | reverse complement strand
TGTGCGATTCTTTTCGCTTCTGCATCGGCCTCCATCTTGCATTGGAGGAACTCAATTGTTGCATTGCCCTTTCTCATCTTCTTACTGGCAGTTTGATCTCTGACAATATTAAGGGGGAAAATGGAAAAATTGAAAAAAATGAAATTTACTAATACACTATATTTATGTTATTTTAAATTTCCAACATAAGATGAGATCAACTGTCTTATGAAAAACTAGGTTCATAAAAATTAAAATAATTTTTTTTGTTAACTGTTAAAAACTCTAACCAACTCTTTAATTCTAAATATTTTTAAAGCTGTATTGGCAATTCTAAATTTATGAAAACATCTTTAAAAAAGACATTTTACTCTACCCATCTACATATTTTGGAGTTTCATAAAAATAATGAACTTGAGACAATGTCAAAATCGCTTATCCTGAACTGTGGGCTGGTAATGATCAGAAAATTCCAGGAGCACCTCCAGTGTCTGTAGAACTTTATTTTATTATAGTACTGTATTATTAGTAAAAATACCGTCTAAAATACTTTTCTTTATTTTGTTTTTTATAGAATATTACTCATCAAATGTAGTTTAAGCAATTCAGGATTAATTTTTATTTTTCAAGGTTTTCTGGGTTCCATCAGACAATACATCTTTAAGGACAAATGAATTTGAATTACTGTAAATGTCTTCAACATGTCATATTTCATCATTTTTAATACCTTGATTTTGTTTCCTGGAATGTTTCTAACGAGCGTTTCCTCATCTCCTCACCCGCCACTCGTGCTGCTGCTGCATCACCTTCTGATTTCATTGTGGTTGCATCTTTCTCCTGATTCATCAGGTCTTCAATGCCTTTCTCCATTTCAGTTAGTTCTGGTGGAGCTATCCCCGAACCCCTTTCCTCACCATCAAGTTTTGCCTTCAACTTTTCTTTTAGCAGGTTCCACCTATCCCTTACGGACCTTCCATCAATTTTGAAAGCGCAGGATGGTGATAGATTGCTGGCAATCTCCTTCCACACTTTTCCCCGTTGTTGCGTTCTTTCTTTGTATTGGAAAGGATCCAATGTTAGCATTTCCTTTACTAACAAGTCATCCTTGTCGTTAGACCATTTTTTGTTAGGGGAAATTTGGATTTTTGCTGAAAGATAACAATAAATATGATAAGATAAAACTTTATTGTTATTACTTATAACAGCTACTAACTTACCAATGCGCTTAAATATGTTTCTTCATTCTTGTCAAAGTCTAAAAACATAAAGTAGAAAATAGAACAGTATAGAAACCAGGAGTTTCATTAAAGCCAGTTCATTCCCTGGATATTCTATCTTGAATGATGGCTTCTCACAGGAACAATGGATGTCTGGTGGTAAGATGAAAGGATAAAAGTATAAAGCATATCAGGAAAAAAGAAGAGCAAAAAAATAATGTTAAAGGCAAATTAAATTATGTCAGTACAGCTTGTCATTATCATTGTTTTTATAGCATTTATAATAATGCGCCACAAAAAACACAGCACCTAACAACCTATAAAAGAGCAATAATGAATTTACACAAAAAATGTTCATAACAATTAACAGAAAAACCAAACACCACACAGAGGACAACATTAAAACTCCTGACCAATATATGTACAATAATCAATTGACGCAAAAAAAAAACACATAACATGAAAACCAAATGCCACACCAAGAAAAACATTAGAACACTAGACCACTGCACCGT
>NW_022687560.1:0-2002 GCF_011630105.1 Anneissia japonica | reverse complement strand
TTTCGAAGATAACGCCAGGTGTTTCTTCTGCGGAGTATCGCTGTGCCGATGGGAGCCTGACGACCTTCCTCTTTCTGAACACGCCGAACACGGGAGTTCGTGCTTGTGGTTGCGGCGCAAGACGAAGGAAACCCTGATTTCCAAGATTAATTTTGCCTCCGAATTCGGATTCGACAGGGAAGTGATCGCAAAGGTCGTGAGCGATCATCTCGAGAAGAAAGGACAAGTGTTCTCGCTGACAAACGAAGTTCTGATCTCGAGCATAATCGACTTCGATGAAAATGGGGCCGACGACAGGAAAAAGGACGGGGTCGAAGATCCGTCGAAACAAGAGAGCTTGGTGTCTCTGATCGCCGAACTTCGCTTGAAAGAAGATGCCGAAGACGAACGCCCGGAACGAAAAGAAGAGGAAGAAGGAGTTCGTGCGCCCGTCGAAAGCTATACGAACAAAGTACGCGTCGGCGACGACGACGACGACGACGAGAAATCTCGCGGAGATCTATTGAGGGAACTTACCGTTCTCAAGGACGAGATGTCGTGCAAGGTGTGCATGGATCGCGATTCGAACGTCCTCCTGACTCCGTGCAACCATCTCGTCTGCTGCGACTCGTGTTCCGTCAGGTTAGCGTCCTGTCCGATCTGTCGTACAAAAGTCGGTGAAGTCGTCAAAGTTTACCACAGTTAGGTTTAGGTCATGGAGACGATGGCCGAAACGACGAGAATCATGAGAGTGTTTGCAAAAGCGATAAACGAAGCCGAGTTGCACGGCGATAAGGTAAACCGATTTTTTTTCGACGAGTACCAACACGTCATCGACCCGACCGTCAGCGACGAGGAGTGGGAAACCTGATATTTTTGTACTATCCGTGGAATGAGGTATCTGAAATTGGGATCTTTGAAAGAGATAAAAGAGATCGACAGATTGAGGACTGCGTGCAAGTCGGAGTCTCGGCGCGTGCCTCCACCTCCATTTCAGATCGCCAGAAGGTGCATAGTGCATCGCGACCCGGATGACCCTTTCAACAGGACGGCGACTAACCTAAGCAAGGAAGGATTGGACGTTCGACCGAAAGGATACGATCGTCCGTCCGCGGTGAATTGGATATCTTCCGTTCTCGGCGACTGGCCTTGCGAACGAGGACGCGTGGCGGACGTTTTGGCGATCGCGCAGAAGGCGTACTCGTCTCATCCTTGGAAGGACATGATGGCTTACACGGTGGGCGACGTGCTGAACGAATTGTGTCCCGGTTTCGATTGGATGTCTCTCCGGACGCTAGAGGACGTTAACAGATGCCAGGTGTGTCTGGACGCGTACTCCGAGGTGATGACGATGCCTTGCCGACATTTTACGTCCTGTCGATCGTGCTCGAAGTGGGTGATAAACTGCCCGACGTGCAGACGTCCCATCGAACAGAGGCTGTCGGAGTGGCAGATACCGGACGGTACGAAGGTGTACAGATGAAAATTAGATTCTTTCTATTAATTGAAAAGTGAATAATAAAAGAAATCATTTAACGATAATCTGTTGTATGCGAATGTTATTTTTTTAAATATATATAGTTGTCTCTATGAAAAAATTAGCCATGTTCGTCTATCTGACGAGCTCCAAATATTCAAAGATAACCGGAAGGTTGTCCGTTCGCGGAAGAAATCTAGACGGACGGCCGGTTTACCTGGAGAGTACGAAGGTGGAATTCCAGTGTTACGCCGAAGACGAAGACGGCGAAGTGACTTTACGAAGAGGCGACAGATACGAGTCCGTGGGTCGAACGTACCGCACGCTCAGGTCACGGGACAGGAACGGCATCCACGTGGAGAACACGTTCGGCAACCTGTCGTCTGCCATCGACGACCTGGACGCCCAGTGCGCCGTCGGCGTGCACGGATGCGCTTGGCACCGCTGCACCATGAACGAGAAGGGATACGTCGAGAATTTTGAGTACGACGAACAAATCCACATGGAACTCGAGGAAACCGATCCCGTGCAGCCGTCCGTGCTCTA
>NW_022687559.1:0-533 GCF_011630105.1 Anneissia japonica | reverse complement strand
AGATGAAGTAATACTGACAGATACAGAAAAATCTGTCTGTTGTCTCTGTATGGGAAATTATGCCGCGAAATATAAATACAGGAATCTATTTTTATGTACAATACGATGTTCGCTACGATGTTCGGTTTTCCGGAAAGATCGGTTTGTGGAACATTTCTATTGAATCCTTTCCGAGTAAGGCAGGCCAGTTAGGGCCTAGCCTAGGCCTAGACGCTAAAAATAGGCTTACTTAGCAGCATAGGCTTGCCCAGTGAATTCGGTATGACTAGCCTACGAAAAAAGTTAACATTTAACATATATATATGTAATACGTACAGTACCTGTTGTTTAGCTGTAGTGTACAGCAAATTGTATTACTGTACCTATAAAATGAATGCTTTTATATTATTTTTACGTGCATTTTCGGTCTGACATTTTTAAAAAATTAAACTGTAAACACATTCTTCGTGGTAACGACGATGCGACTTGTTGTTGTAAAGATCAGGTCGCGCCTCCTAAACTCTGCCCGGTAATTGGTTAATTTTTTTCGTGGG
>NW_022687558.1:0-668 GCF_011630105.1 Anneissia japonica | reverse complement strand
CAGTCCCAATAATCTACATCTTGTCAAATGCATTACTGCACATTTAGATGGATTTAAAGATTGTTGACCAAATAAGCCTCTGTATTTCAACTTCTTTACAAAATGCCTTTTTAACTGAATTTTAAAACATTTTCCTTCATAATTATCCAACAGCTAAGTTACCAATACTTATTAATAGGTGATTGATGATCCTTTACTCAATTTTAATTTTAACTGGTTGTCTACCCTCACATTTTGACTCAGCTTTAACATATTCCTTAAATGTAGGAGGACAAAAACCATTCCAAATCTTAAATCCTAATGTAAGTTTATGTAGCTAAAATTAGGAACATAAGTGCATATATGGGGGACCATAGAGATATAGAGATAACTTTATATTGTTCCCAATTTATTTAGTAGATATTATTCTAGCTAAAGTAATTATTCACATGAATTTTTGTTATTAATTAGTATGTGGAAAAATACAACAAACAAATGCTTTCCATTTTGTGGGTCATGGGTTAAAATCCTGGATAGCTGGTAGACGAGAGCTGTAGCTTAGTTGTTACAGGACATTCTCAATTCCTGTATAGCCCTGAGGAGACCACCGACCAAACTTTCAAAATTGTGTCTTTAAATTCTGCAAAAACCAGAATGTATTCTCTTTACTAAAATATAAATAAAAATAA
>NW_022687557.1:0-1114 GCF_011630105.1 Anneissia japonica | reverse complement strand
CACTGGAAATAAGTCTTCAGCTTCTAGACTTTCGTGGGCTATCCTTGGTGTTTACACCGAATAAAAAATCCAATCCAATCCAATCCATTGTGATCAGACGATCGTAAATTGGATGAGTCGTCAGACCGTGTTAATGAATTATGTAATCTTTGGGGGAGTACGATGGGTGCACCGATGCATAGGCGTAGATCCCGGGGGGATGGGGGATATATCCCCCCAATATTTGACAAGGGGGATGGTCCATTGTATCACCCCCCCCCCCACCAATATTTTGACTATTTATGGGATAAAATGGAGCTTTACACACTTAGAAAGACTGTCACAGAAATAATTTGCACTGTCTTATGCGCTTACAAAGACAAAAATTAGCATAATGTATAATGTTGAAAATAAAATTATTTTATCTGTTACCAATCTAAGCTCTTCTTTCCTTAGATGTTAGATGTGCTTGCAAAGAGAGCCACATTTCACACTGAAGGGTGTGTACGACATCAGTAATGTTATGTCAATTCCAAGAATGTTTAAAGTTATATC
This sequence comes from Anneissia japonica, assembly GCF_011630105.1. Lineage (NCBI taxonomy): Eukaryota > Metazoa > Echinodermata > Crinoidea > Comatulida > Comatulidae > Anneissia > Anneissia japonica. The sequence goes on along the minus strand of NW_022687557.1, from coordinate 580 downwards.
GGTTGATGAGGAATGTATTGATTAGGCCTATAATAGCATATTGCATCAATTTATTTAGCCAAAACAATGTTTCCAGCTTCAGAGCGGGGCACATCCCCTGTCCGCACAATTGCACATATTGGCGCTAACACCAGGCGCGTAACAGGGGTCTTGGGTCAGAGTGGGTATTTATTTTTTTAAATTTTTTATTTCAACCATCTTTAAAGAGGGTAACCCTTCTAGTTTAGCCCAGTAGGTTAACTGATATTCAGGGGCCCTCTTTAATAAAATCAAAGAACAGTAGGCTACAAACAACATCATTACAGCATCATCACCATCATTATCATCATCATAATAATAATAATAATAATAATAATAATAAATAATAATAATAATAATAATAATAATAATAATAATAATAATAATAATAATAATAATAATAATAATAATAATAATAATAATAATAATAATACAATCCTCATTTCACGGTTAGTAATTTACCATACCCACACCACCCCACTCCCCATATAGAAAAAAATACGACATAGGGCTTATCTTATTTATAATATAGGCCACACACGTGTGTTTGAAACTAAATATA
>NW_022687556.1:0-1901 GCF_011630105.1 Anneissia japonica | reverse complement strand
TTATGGTTATATAGCGCCTTCCACGATCGAAACCGTCTAATTTATGTGAATAATGTATGGAAATAAATTTGACCGGAAATAACCTAAACTAACCAAACAGATAACCGACAAAACAGATAAAAAATAGAATCACACATCATCACACCGTTTCACTGACCGACCAAGGCCGGTCAGCTATTGATTTCACAGGTGTCATAATGATGTGTGTAACTAAATATTGGCCTGTCGAGCAACGAAAATGAACGAATGTGAGTGGTCTATAGTGAGTTATAAAGATGAGTTTTCAATTGGCTTTTGAAAATCCCAGTTGAAGGTGCCTGTCGTACATAATCGGGCAGGCTGTTCCAAAGCTTAGGGGCAGCAACTGCAAATACTCGATCACCATAATTTCTGAGACGATTTTTGGGGAACGAATAGCACTGATTTATCAGATGTTGACCTAAGGGATCTTTTACAAGTCGTGGATCTTGTCACAATCATCTCACGGATGTATGCTGGTGACTGGTTGTTCAATGATTTATATGTAATAAGCATTAGCTCAAACACAATGCGTTTCTTGACCGGGCCAGTGTAATTGACGGAGAGTTGGAGTAATGTGGTCAAATCTTGAGGCGCCGGTTACAAGACGGGCTGCCATATTTAAAAGAAGTTGAAGTTTTACAAGATGCTTATGTGGAATGCCATATAGTATACAGTTGCAGTAATCGTGTCGAGATGTTATTAATGCATGAACAATTTTAATTAAAGCCTTGTTGGTTAAGAATTTCTTAATAAATCTAATATTGCGCAAGTGGTAGGAAACAGATTTGCAGATGTTGTTAATACGACTACACATTGTCATTAGAGTCGAAAACTACACCGATATTTCGAACTAAGCATGTTATCTGCTAACCAAACCTGAACGTCCCTCACACAAGCTTAAATAATACTTGCCAGGATTGAAACTAAAATAACTGCGTGTCATCAGCATACGCATGGTATTCCAGACCGTGTCTACGAATTACATCACTCAGGGGAGATAAGTAAACAAGGAACAGTACTGGGCCAAGTATTGACCCCTGATGAACGCCAGAAGTAACATCAACACAGTCAGAGGAAATATGACCTATGCGGTCCTGTTGTTTTCTAGATGACAAGTATGACTTAAAACAGGTTAGCACTGTGCCACAGATAACAATGGACGAGAGCCTGTTTACAAGGATGGAATGGTCGATAGTGTCAAACGCTGCTGACAAGTCAATATACTGATAGTACACAATTACCGTCATCTATGGCTAAGATAATATCGTTGTGCACCTTTAATATCGCAGATTCCGTACTGTGATGCTTTCTGTAAGCAGATTGAAGTGGGTCAAAGCATGTATTGCTATCAAGGAATCGAATGAGATCTGATGCAACACATTTCTCTAACAGCTTAGAAAGAAAAGCAATATTAGAGACTGGCCGAAAATTTGACATGAGATTTGGGTCAATTGAAGGCTTTTTAAGAATGGGCCTTACAACACCAGTCTTAAGTTCTTCAGGGAATGAACCAGATTTAAGGGATAAATTGATAATCAAACAATATATTGGTACAAGGACTGTATGTAGATTCACAACAATATCTGTGGGAAAAGGATCAAGTGAAGAGGTCTTCGATGGAATGCTGCTGATTATCTTGCTAACAGTGTCATCGTTGACTTCAGTAAAATCACTCAGAATATTTCCATGGTGATGAACATCTTGTTGTAATGGACTTCCATTGCTAGATGGACCAAGAAGTGAATTCCTAAGACTTGCAACTTTCTCACAAAAAAAAGCATGTTAAAACATGTGCAAGTTGCTTATCAGATGAAGCTGATGGTAAAAGATTGTCTCCTTTTTTCCCTGAAGGCTGTTAATTAAAAGAAACAAACGCATTT
>NW_022687555.1:291-621 GCF_011630105.1 Anneissia japonica | reverse complement strand
CATTGAAAGTTTGAAGTTTTTCGAAAAGTACTCGAAATATGGCGGAAAGTCAAAAATTTGCACTAAGTGCTCAACTCGGCGAAATAAGCACTTTTGTGAATAAAGTGACAATGTCAAAAAATTGAGTGTCAAAATGTAATTTTTTTTTGTTAGGCATGGTGAGATAGCCTGAAAAAAAGACTATTCCATTGAAAGTTTGAAATTTTTCGGAAAAGTACTCGAAATATGGCGGAAAGTCAAAAATTTGCACTGTGCTTAACTCGGCGAGATAAGCACTTTTGTGCAAAACGTGACAGTGGTTAAAAGTTGACTTAAAATGTATTTTTTTTT
>NW_022687555.1:0-232 GCF_011630105.1 Anneissia japonica | reverse complement strand
TGGCGGAAAGTCAAAAATTTGCACTAAGTGCTCAACTCGGCGAGATAAGCACTTTTGTGCAAAAAGTGACAATGTTAAAAAGTTGAGTCAAAATGTAATTTGTTTTTGTTAGGCAAAGTGAGATAGCTTGAAACAAAGACTATTCCATTGAAAGTTTGAAGTTTTTCGAAAAGTACTCGAAATATGGCGGAAAGTCAAAAATTTGCACTAAGTGCTCAACTCGGCGAGATAA